>NC_056733.1:797467043-797602043 GCF_019279795.1 Protopterus annectens | reverse complement strand
AGCAACATAAAAACACTGGTATCCCTTTAACCTTTGTTAGTTACGTCTACCTGCCTTTATGTGGTAAGATGTCATCTTTGTGATATTGTAATTAGTCATCTGACAACAGAACAGACAATCATAACCATGAAACAGTAATATCTATACTATGCACCTGCACATATGCTTAGTAACAAATAGTTTTGAAAACTACAACAATGCAAAATGCTGCTTTATCTTGATGTATGTTCCAAAACTCTCCCAACAATATTGGTTTGAGGACCAAATGTAATCCCAACAAATAATGAAACTGCAGATTACAAGTATGTTTAAGCAATGTTGTTTTCCCCGTTGGTCTCTGCTATTTAAATGTGAGTTTACTCCTTGTAAAAACCTGTTGCAGCATTTTGTTAAGACCTAAAAGGCATTGCAGAAATAATCTAAGTGAAGGGGAAGACTGGGAATGTTAGTGGTTAACAAAGGGCCCTGTGGCAAATGAACCTGCTTGCATAGTGGGTGAGTTTCAAAGAACCAGATTGCCTCTCTAATTAAGGCAACCAAGATGAAAATGGCATGTAGTACCAATGCCAACTGCTACAGAGAGTTAATAAGGAATTGTTTCTTTCATCTACAATTCCTCAGTAAAACATGATGTAAATACATCCCAGCTGCTGAAATGAAACCTTAAACTTACTGTTGTCTGCATGCCTCATTCCAGGGTTGCTGAAATATATTTTAATGAGTGTAATTAAGGTCACTCATTCAGGTTAATGCAAGGCATTATTCACCGTGCAAAATAAAGGCTTACATAATAAACTAACGAACAACATCATAAAAAGCATTTTGCAAAGTCAAACCAAGAAGTACTTAAAGTGCAATTCGACAGCAATGTAAACTCTTGCTTTATGACATTTTTAGTTTTAAGGGGTAGGAATTGTTTTCTCACACATACAATACCTGTAACTGATTCATCTATCCCATTAAATCCATTCCTGTAGCTCCTAGCAGTTCTACCACCAAGGACAGATGATAATTGTTTTTTAATCCAATCATTACGCCTCATTGTTAGTTTGAACTCATCAATGCACCAGAGTGCCTGTATTGGATTAAAAGATTTTCGGAGCATTCGTCTACACATGTGCATCAACTTTGCAGAACCTTATGTTTACCTATCTTAAACAGAACTATTATTGTCATCAGCCTGGCCATGGTTTACAAGCTCTCTCTGTCACACACACACACACACACACACACACACACACACACACACACACACACTGTATGCAAAGTATTATATGTTAACACCCATGTACACTCTAGGTACCCATTTCATATTTCTTGCTGCTTCAGAATGTTTTATATCATGCTAACAGTTATACAAACAATCCAGTGATATGGTGAGGTTAGGGGCAATTTCTTAAAGAAGAATTTACTGAATTACATTCTAATGACTACATTAAACTAGAAATGAAAAAAAAAACATAAGGAAGAATATTAAAATGTACTTTTTGTGAATGGGTCCCACAAATTTTTATTTCTGTATATCCTGCATCCCACAAGTCAAATTAAAAGCTGTGAAGTTATAGTATGTTTTAGACAAAGAAGGTTTTTTTTTTCATTTACACAGTTTTCTAGCACAAGCTAAATATTTTATTTTACCTAACATTTGGCTAACACACATTCACTAAATTCAACCCGGATTTCAGCCAACTATGTTCACTGAAACAAAATACTTTGAAAGAATGCTTATAATAATAGTCCTCTTCCCAGTGTGGTTGTAATGTATTGTTTGCTTTATTGCCTAACTACATAATACTGACTCAGTGGCCACGATGAACCATTATGTTTATTCTAGACATCACTAGTTATCAGAAGTCCTGACTTGACACAATACGAGTTTCTAATCAACATCTTATAAATGTTCATGACACGATAACAAGCCATCTTGGGTTCTGGTTTTAGGTTACTGTTTATTATAAATACCACAATTCATTTTAGGATCTGGACATGTGTAGCAAGGTGTCCTTGGAAGGGTCACCTAAGTGGCTAACTGTATAGCGTCTCATAATACCTTTCACCATGAGACGGCCTTTAGTGATCGGATAAAATGGATGGATAAAAACGCCTTCTCCCTGCTGCTCCTCCTTTAGCTGCATTCATCTGCAGCCATTTTACTTTAATCGTTTCCCTTTTTTGGGGAGCAATATGCAAATCAAGTTATTCATTTGGCTTTTCTGGCACATTAGAACTATTATTTGGCAACTGACTGTGCAAAAAAAAAAAAAAGAGTGTAAAAATATACTGTTTTACACAAATACAGTTTAGGCAATAAAAAAGTATTTGCTTTTAACCACCCAGGTTGGGAAGGAATTATTAGAACAGTATGAAACCTGGGTTTGGTGGAGTATTTATATATAACCTGTTAATCCTATACATGGCTCATGTTTGTTATACTGTAATTTGGCAGATGGTGCAGAGAATTAAGACTATGAGTGCTTAATGAGTTGCTTCCTGTGGTCCAGGATTTGATTCCCTATTGATTACCATAGCAAAAATGCTCTTATACCCAGCTTAGAACATGCTTTGCTTGTACTGGCATTAGATTCATCTCAAAACATAAGTATTCTCCAAACTGCAGAAAATATGTTACCACCTTCTCAAAGAAAGTATCACTGTTTAATTATCCTCCAAAGCAGGTAGGTCTCAGTTATGGCAAGGGCTGCACATTTATTTATGCATTTCTTTATTTATTTAGTTATTTATTTATCCAGCCATCCTTGTTGACCAGGTTAGTCCCTCTAGACCAGTGACCTCTTTCCAGAGAGACCAGAGATGTTATTTATTCTGACTAGGGGAAATGTACCCAGGGAAATGGGAAACGTCCCCTTACTCTCTTCAATAAATGATGTGCATACCACTGAACTTTCCAGTTTTTTTGCAGGATGCCCAGATTTTTGCTTCATATTTTAGGACTGTTCCTCATAAATTTTGGGTTTTCCAGCAAATGATTGGTAAATCATTGAGGATGGAAGTTAGAAAATAATGACTCATTAATCAATGACAGGTGTTTGAGTTTCAGACTTCATACACCTCAAAAAATTCATTCTAATGAAAAACATGTTAATCTGTCAACTTTTTTAAGTTTCTAAGAGCAGCAATTAAAAATCATCCCTATTTATCAGTCTTTGTCCCCCCATTATTTATGACTTTGTCCATATTTCTTGCTCAAAGAGGTTGAGAGGTATGACTGATGTGGCATCTTTTACCCCACTTGAGCTACCACCCTCTCAGTCAGATGGGACCTTGATGTAGCATCTCATCCAAAGGACAACACACTCAGGAGTGCAGTACCCGTTAATGCCCCACTGCAATGTCAGCAATGGGAAATGAATCCAGTCACCTGGGGTGGGACTAGAACCCACAACCTTTGGATATTCCATTACCAAAAATGAGAGTGCTAGACAGTGTCAGCTTTCAAACTACTCCAAGAGCTGTACAAATGCTCTTGTTGTTTAGACTGTGGCTAACGTATTTGGTATGATTTGTTATGTCTTCCACTTACCAATAATGTTTTGTGCTGTTGGGTTATTGTAGCCTGGTGAAGCAGCACATGGATAACAGAATCAATATTTCATTGCTGTCTTAACACAACATTTGGTTTCATTGCTATCTCCTTTATGTTTTTATTCATAATACTTTTTAACTTGCACATCCACTGTCATTCATATTTGTCTGGGATGAGACTAATAAGTCCAACTGGATCAGTGTTCTACCCCAGTTACCAAACTGAATAAATCAGTATGAAATAACGTATGATCTTTGTCACAATTTCTACATATTTTTATTGTGAGTATGTATTTCACTTTTTTCCAGTGTTTGTCACCTGTAACTTTATTTGTATTTCTTTGTATTGTTGTTGCCCTATAGCCTAGATTATGACAAAACAAAAGCTCCAGAGGGAAGATCACCAGCATAGTTAAGAAATACAAATAAATATACATGTATCTCCCTTGCAGCATAGTATGAAGGCAACCTGTGCTCCAATTATGTAGATTGAGGGATAAAGCAAGCTAGAATGATGGTACTCCATGGTGCTTATGAGGTATGGAGTGGTACTGTCTGGTCAGCTTTGTGCCTATAACCTTTGTCTCTTTCTTTGTTGTATAATGCTCCTCCTTAGGACATGTAAATTTGTTATAACCTATGAACTGTTGGATAATCCTGTCTTACACACTTTAATAATACTGTGTGTGTGAGTGTGTGTGTGTGTGTGTGTGTGTGTGTGTGTGTGTGTGTGTGTGTGTGTGTGCTCGCGTAGGTTTATTCATTTTATGCTTTTATGTGCTGTAATAATGTAGGGATGGGTATGTCTTCCTAAAATTATAATATGTATGCCTTGTTCACCGTAACAAAATTGGAAGAGGGGTCAGTGGGTTCTTTTCTTGACATTATGTGTTTTCTACCACTGGCTGCAGTGAAAGTATTCTTCACGTTGTCTTTAGATGTGTTCCATGGTAGTCTTCCTGCCTGAAAGGTACTCCATGGTTAGTTTCTTTGTCTATATGAGAGGCCACAGTCTTTTGTAACCACATGATACAGGGACTGAGGCCCCCATTCTGTATGTTGGGGGTGTGTGGCGTGAGGTCTAGTTTTCTTACCTGTCAATGGACTGATTTCACCAAGATGCTAAACAGCAATCTCATTTAGTTGATGGTGGTTCTTGGGTGTTCTGTTTTAGAATGCACTGAACCACACATTTGTTATCCTTACTGCCACATAAAATAAGCTCTTGGGTCACATGTTCTACATTGTGTGTATGTTCCACATTATGTGCATGTTTTAGGCAATGTATTTTATATTTTGTTAATAGCTGGGTACCAGTGCTTCAACATTTCAAAAGTAAAATACAAAATAAAAATAAGAAAATAAATGCTGCTGAAGTCATACATTTACCTTTCTCAGGTTTGCACAGACATCAGAATCATTAATATATAATATGCAGGTAAGGAATACATAAACATTTGCTAGTGGGGTGTTGTGTGTTCGGGCACTCACAGCAAAATGGCAATTTTGCTGTTTTGGGTAAGATCCATGTACCTTTTTCGGTACTTTTCCGTTAACGGGGCAACAGCTTTTTTGGCTTTGTTAATGGTTTTTGTCCTACGGAAAATACACACACACACACACACACACACACACACACACACACACACACACACACACACATTTATTTCAACCCGTGTTTGTATAAATATATAACGTGTATAAGTGTTATATACACATACACACACATACACACACACACACACACACACACACACATTTATTTCAACCCGTGTTTGTATAAATATATAACGTGTATAAGTGTTATATACACATACACACACACACACACACACACACATTTATTTCAACCCGTGTTTGTATAAATATATAACGTGTATAAGTGTTATATACACATACACACACACACACACACACACACACACACACACACACATTTATTTCAACCCGTGTTTGTATAAATATATAACGTGTATAAGTGTTATATACACATACACACACATACACACACACACACACACACACACACACACATTTATTTCAACCCGTGTTTGTATAAATATATAACGTGTATAAGTGTTATATACACATACACACACACACACACACACACACACACACACACATACACACACACACACACAGATGGCAGCTCTCATTCTCTTAACTCCAAAATCAGGGACAAAACCGGAAGTAATCTGGAGCATTCAGGGACAATAACTTGAAAAGTTAGTTGAACAGAATGTGGCTTAATGGCCATTTTCTGAAGTCAAAGAGGAGTATAATTTTAATCATGTCACATACATCACCTCCTGCTATGTGCACTTGCAATATTTCACACATAATAGAAGGCTGCCAATCGGGGTAGTGTAGAAAATAATGAATGTAGTCACAAAGGTATTCCCGGCACCATATTTGAATAAAGGAATGTAACTACTTGCCATTGCTGCATTAACCCACATATACACCTTGCAAAAGTTTACCAAAAAAAAAAAAAAAAAAAAAAAATGTGCCTGTTAGAATCCAACTACTGTTTTCCTCAAACTTGACTTTCATATTTCAAAACTGCCACTGATTTTTTGTAAGGACACGTATTTATGTTTGCTACTTTCTTGACAAAATGCTGCAGCTCAAGTGTAAACGAAACCTGGTAATGTAAATTAGTTGTAACTCAAAATGACGAATATCCTTTCTGACCTTACAGTGATACTTTTATTGGCAGCCCGTCAAGATGTTGTACTGCACTGAATTCAAAGCACAGCACACCCAATATATACCATGCTTCCTGACCACACACACACACACACACACACACACACACACACACACACACACACACACACACACACACACACACATTATTATTTTGAAAAAGACAGTCATTTATCTGAAAACTCACTAAATTTAGGGGCTATTTATGCAAATATTGACAATGAACGACCATTGTCATTATGAGAAAACTGGTAACATGGTCAAAAAGGCTGTTGCCCTGTTAACGAAAAAGTACCCATTTTTCAATGTGATGGGGTTTAATGAGACAGTAGCTGTAAACTAGTTTTATATCATACAACAGGGGTCTACCTTGTAATACCAGCAAATTCCAGTCCTAAAAGCTGCATGCATATTATTACATTTTGTTATACACCTTGATACATAATATGGCTATGATGGATAGCATTATGGTAATTATCACATTTTAAAAGCCTGGTAGATTGCACACAACCTGAAAATTCAGAATCAGTTTTCCCAGAAAAGCAAAAGTCACACCAATTTAGCTGCAGTATTCTACTTAACCCCAAGTGTTGTGCCTATTTCAGTACTTAAACTAAACAGCGGTAAGCTATGTTTCTAAACTATGAGCTACTCCATTTACAATTATAATTTAATATTCAAAATTACTTCCTTTCTAAACTATGATCTACTTTTGTTACAATTTAATATTCAGGATGACTTCCATTTGCAGATAGTATCCCATACAGTGGGAAAAGTTGGAGAAGCATTTTTTTGCCTTCAAAATTCTACATAATTTTCCATTTATATGACATTTAAATGGAAAATAAGTGCCTATATTACATTTTCAAGTAGTCTAATTGCTATCAATATTATAATCAGCAGTTGTATTAAACTAAATTGTGATCTCTAAGATGTTTTTATCTTTGAATAGTAACATTTTCTTAAAATGTGAGCTATGTGTTTTAAAAATTAGCCATTTCTGATAATTCCATATCATGACATGCGCATCCACTGCAAAAATCTGTAAAATGTTACTAAGCAGTCTATGTTTTGTAGATCATATCATATGGAGTTTTGAAACTAAGAATTCCACTGCACCATACCAACCACATATTCAAAAAATACAGCAGCCTATACGAGTAACCACTATTTTTGGAATGGAATTTGAGGAGCAAAGAGCCTGATGTTGCAGAATCATGTTTGTATGTACACTTTGCCAGCATAACTGTAGGCCAGTAATAATTCCTTCGAATAAGGGCTTGCCAGCAACCTGAAAAAGTACATTTTCTCAGTGTTGCACAGTGTTTTTTGATAGATTTTTTCCATGTGTCAACAATGTTACTGTCTCTGAATTGCAGTGACCTTTCAGCTAATAATATATAACTAGGTGCACAACCTGCATGGCCTAACTGCACGGCTTTGCCAACACAAAAGTGGATTTTGTTTTCTTGATGTGGGTTCTCAGGAGGAATTTTCAAAATAGGGGAATTTTAGGCAAGTAGTTCAGTTAGGTGTTTTCTGGTAAATTCTGATGGACATATGTAAAATGCATTACGTCCAATACTGTATGGCAGAAAATAACTTTCATGATGACCATAGTAAATATCAGTATGCATCTCACACACACACACACACACACACACACACACACACACACACACACACACACACACACACACACACACACACACACACACACACACACACACACACACAAATTCCATTCACCTTATTTTTCCTCCTCTGTTACTGCTTCATATATTTACTGAATATTCTGTTTTTCAGTTCCTTCATACACTATTTCTATTGGAACACACAGTGTTATTTTGTAGAAACTGAACACTTGCAGCTGCCGATAAACAACTGTGACAGACTCTTAACTTCTCCAGTCAACTAATGTTAAAGTTCCTGTCTGTTGCTTAGGATATGGCACCTTTTTTAAACTTTCCATGCAGACTATAACTGGACAGCAGTGAAAAGGTATGTGAGAGAAACAGATGTAAGCATTTTGAGAAAACCACTAGTCCTTATCAGTTAGCAGAAACAAATATCTAATGTAGAATAACTGCAAGTTCTTCCAACATGACTTTTTTTTCCCTAAACTTCAGGTAATACACAGAACTGAAAAATGGCAGTTTTGAATTGGTACATAAAACATAATTTCCACTCCCCACTCATACCCCTCAAATGTCCAGATTTTTGCCTCACATTCGTGGTCTGTTCCCAATAAAATCACTGGTTTTGTGACAAATCATTGAGGACTGAAGTCACTAAGTAATGGCAGACATCTGAGTTTCAGACTTCATATCCTTCAGAAAATGCACGCTAACACAAAACCTTTCATTCTAACAACTTCCTAAGTTTATAAGTGCAATAGTTAAAATCTCTCCCTGTTTTTAGGCCTTTGTACCCCAGTTATTTTTGTATTTGTGTAGATTTCTTGAGCTAAGAAGCTGAGAGGTATATGCCCACTGCTTTTAAAATGGCATGGTTTCTCACAATCTTGGCTGACTTTTTCAAACATTACATGCTATAACATATTGCTGGACCAGTGTATACACTACAATAGTTTTTTATACCACCATGTTTTACATTTACTGTATGCATTCAGGTTCATTCACACTTTTAAGGCAATAACTGGGGCACTGAATAGCTCCCATTGTATTGCAATCAAACTCCTTTTAGATGGTGCTATAATTGTGTTTATTTTGAATATCTACTGATATTATTTCCATCCAAAATAATTGCAGCTCACCTTTCAAATGCACCTCACTATGAGGAACATTCCTCATTCTAACTCTTATAAAGTCTATGTTCCTCATAGTTCCTCACTGAAAGGGTCTGTCACACATTCAGTATTTGAGTAATATGCATGAGTTTAGAAAGACTTGCTAAGCAGCTGTTTTTGATAATAACTCCTGGGCAGAAAAATCTTTTAGCACAATGACTTAGGCAACACAAATTGGAAAATGCTGTCACTAAACTTAGGGAGCCTATGAAAAGAAAAATAAACAGAACTACTGTAGAAGTATCACAATAGTTTGAAAATTTTATGAAAACTGGTATAAAGCAGAGAAATATGAAAATCAAGAAAGAGCACAGATAGAAATATTTATGGAAGACTTAAGTATGCCAAGGTTAGAGGTAGATGAGGGTCAACAATTACCAGTTAAGATATAAGGAGATGAGATAAAATTGTGATGTATAATCAATATGCAGGAAAATCTCCAGGAACAAATGGCATTCCTGTGGAAGTTTAGAAGTCAAAAGGAAATAAATTGATAAAGATCTGGAAGGTTTTGTTTAACAGTATTTTAAAAAGAGAAGAAACACCTTCTGTGTAATACCTAAAGATGGTGAAAACCCAACAGATGCAGCTTCATATTGGCCCATTTCAATTATAAACCATGATTACAAAATGTTTATCCTTACACTAGATAAAAAATAGAAATGGGTTGCCAAAATTGATAGATATGAATCAATGTGGTTTTGTGAAGGGAAAGCAAACATTTGACAACATTAACAGAACAATAATGATCCAAAAGGAAGATGAATGTAAGAAAATACTGCTGTCGTTGGTGGGTCTTGATGCAGAGAAAGCATTTGACAGAGTAAGCTGGGAGTTTATGAGCAGGGCAATGGAAACATTTGCATTCCCTGACAAAACAATAACAATGATTTGCAAGATATACGAGGGATTGCAGGTAAGAATTCAAGTGGGAGGGTTCCTCTCTGATACGTTGTGTCCGAACAGAAGAACCAGATAAGGGTGTCCTGTTTCCCCCTTGTTATTTGCTTTATATTTAGAGCCACAGGCAAAGAAAGAAAGGGACTCAGAAAGTGAAGGATAGAACTGGTAAGGTAATCAAGAAATGTTGGCTTCATTTGCAGATGATACTATTTTGTACCTGATAAATCCAGAAAAGGACATTTCAGTCTTGTGGAACATTTTTAGATAGTTTTGCATCTTCTCAACAAATAAAATGAATGAAAATAAATCAAAGGCTGTAGCCATAAACTATGTACCCATACATGAATTAGTTTAGCAATACCCGTATTTATGGGGACATGATAAGATGAAGTACTTAGGAATATGGATTAAAAAGGCTTTTTGTTATGGCACTAAGTATATGTGGAAAGAGATTAAACAAATGATAATACAAAAACTGAGAAGCTGGAAGTTCTTGTTTGTGGAAATGGACAGTAAGATATGGTGAAAATGTTCTTAGTTCCTTTAATTTTATATACAATTTGGGCATATTTTTATCAACCAGAGGAGAAGCTGTGGACAATAATTAGTAAAGAGATGAAGGAATTTCTTTGGGGGGGGGGTAAGAGTTAAGTACGATAAGCTGATCTTTCCAGTAGAACAAGGTGGTTTAGGATAACCTGATTTGAAGAGATATTTCATAGCTACACAATTATGGCTCACAGATATAAAACAAGCAAGACGTTACAATTCAAAGTGGAAAGGGAAGATGATGATGCAAAGTGGAAATAAAAGAAATAAGGAGAGAGTGGGATTGTGGATGCAGATTCTTAAGAATAACAACAGCCATACAAAGTTTTATATTCATAGGATTGCAGAAAGTATTCTAAGAACTAAGCAACAGAAGAGTGGAGAGAGAAGACTTTACTGATAAGGATGAATGCAAAGTAGGGGCACAGAGAACAGGTAAGTGGGTGTTGACACTTACTGGAGAAAACTGTCAAAGGAACCAAAGTATTCGGAGCAAATAATTAGAGAGGAAAAGGTAACAGAATGGGAAGAGGCCAAGAAGATATTTGGACCACAGGCTAGAGACCACCTTGATAACTAGGGACTGCTATCAGAGTATAGGTAAATAGAAAAAGATAGGGAAATCCTAAGTAAAAGACCTGCTCTGGTAAAGTTTTTAGTTGAATCTAGAACAGAAGTTGCTACTAAAAAATGAGTAAGGCATATAAAATATTGCATGATAACTATAAGAATCAATCAGCGGAGATTAGAAAAGATGGGAAAGGATACTGCATAAACAATTTAGAAGGGAACAATGGGAGGACATATATATGGCTCCCAAGTGTGCAACAAAGTCCAAAAGGTTTATGATTTTTGCTTAGAAGTGTTTGCATGGGTATTTTTGTACTCCAAACAGACTCCAAAGAATTGCTCCTTAGGTATATGGTAAATGTTGGAGGTGTAACGGAGAAAAAAGAAGCAACTCTGAACATGCATTCTGGAAGTGTAATGAGTTGGCAGTTAAAAATTCCCTACTGAGTACTCTAATTGAAATACTGGGTGAGCAAATGTTTGTAACTAAGGAAATTATTGTTTTGAGCTGGGACACAGGATTTTAAGTGCCTGGACACAGTAAGGTCTTACTGAGTTTTATTCTGGTGGCTGCCAAAAAATCATTTACTAAAAGTACTGAATACTGTAACAGAGATAAAAGAACTCTGCAAGTAGGATTTTTTGAAAAGGGAAGGAACAAATTACATAAAATTAAATGGAAATTGTGGTAACAATAAATTGAGAATAATGTTCTGGAGGAGGGATGAGGTATAAGGGAAGCCGGGGACTGAGCAATTTATGTAATGTCGGATTGATAACAGTTATAAAAAAGAACACACGTGATGTATAATGTTTACAACCGGACACGTAAATGAGGTTTGTTTTCTTTTACATTAATCTCTGTCTATTTCTTGTGTGATAATTTAATAACGTTGTTAAAAAAAGAATTGCTTTAACTAATATCCATGATAAATATTATTGGATAATATGAAATCATCAAAATAACTTTTTTATAAGAATAAAGTAACACATTTTAAAAATACTAACTGTACACAATATGTATTCAAGAACATTCTTATCCCATTTTTTGTGCTTTCTAGTCACTCAGAAAGATTACACTAAGTGTACACGTAGTCTACACTTTGTGGTAACATTTATGAATCCGTGTCAGTATTTAAGGCTGCAAGAATATCAGTAGGAAAACTAAAATTAGGAGGAAGAAGGTATGAGTTATGTTTGTGATGTCTGTTCACTCAGAACAGCGTACACTTAGTGTAGGCAATATTGAATCCTGGGGTAAGTTTTCTAGATGCATTAGTTAGCACATGTTCAACATTTTGCCCATTTGTTGCACATTACGACGGGTAGTGCTTCACATTCTGGAGATGGAAGTTTGGATTACAGAATAATTTGCTTGTAACCTGCTGACATTTAATTCTATATTTATTCATGGCAGTGCATACAGTGGAGTGGGGTGCTTTGTCATTAGAGGACTGATGAATTCCTATTCAGTGCAATCCAAACATCACTTTACAGTTTCACGTTCTTACAGTTGCAGGAATATTTCCCTTACCTGAAAACCTACAGTATATGATACTCAGACAAGAATAATTTATCTTCTGGATCTATGGTAATGATACTTTATTTGAGGAATGACAATATTACTTTTTAGCATTTGCATGAAATAAGCCACTGTACTTTTTGGAAACTTTATCATTTGGGTGTCAGATCTCTTCAAGGTTCTGAGCTTACATATGGAGACAATAATGTGCCTTCTTGGGGTTCAGAATGGCAAACAAGAACTGCATCTTCTAAGTTTTGGAATTTACTTAGCAATATTAAGTTCACTGCCAGTATCTGTTGTGATATGACCGCAATCTAAGTTCCCAAGCTTGAACTGTCCTCTTGGGATTAAAATGCAATACCACATCTGTATATATTCAGTTAAGCCTAAAATGTCAGTCTCACCAAGATGCAAAATTTTTGTTCTTTAATATTTTTTTTCATTTGTCATTTGCTATGACTGTATTGGTTAACTTCAAATTATTAATCATTTAAATGTCATTTTTATTTAGCTGATGTGTAAAAAGTATGAAGGTGTTTAGCCAAGACTGTATTTTGCATTTAATTTATGATAAATAAATGAATTTTACTGATGTATGAACTATGAGAATTTTTGCTATTTTTTAAGCCCACAGTTTAAGGGTGACTATATCTCCAACGTATACACTACCTATATCTGGTACTGAATTCTTAATACCACCAGCTTTGATAATACAGCCTACCACACAAACTCAATGTATCACTTCTTTGATGAATATTTATATATTATATACATTTACATAGTCATACCTGTACTGACTATTAAAGACACAGCATATAGCTATCAATACAGTTTGTGCTTTATTCTACAATTTTCATACATTATATATGTGTTATTATCATTAGAATTTCAGAAAGTCCTAATGCCACATCAGCTCAGTATTCAAGCAACTTAATGGGTACCAAAATGTCTGCTATCTGTAGTTTTCTAATGACAATACATTGTACCTTAATTAACGTGTGAATTAATTCCATCATTGATTCTATATTTGCAATATTAGAGCATATAGTGGTCAGTCCCAGGGGGGGACAATATTTGTAAGAGAGTAGGGGGAAAGAGAAACCAGGTGGCAGATATTGTTAAATGTATCTGTGCACCCGGGTCTAAATGATAGTATTTTCATCAAGCTTGTATTGGAAAGTAAGGATTAAAATGTATATATTTTAAACAAGAGAACATACTGAATGGTGACTGTTTTGTATTTGAAATTTTTCACAGTAACATATGACAGTGTTCATAGACAATTATTTTAAACTATGACAAGTCGTATAAATCATTTTTAAACTATTTTTCAATTTTTTTTACGTTACATGATATGTACAATATGATTTTTAAACATTATTAGTAATATAATGAAGCATTGAATATGTAGTATTAGGAGTGATTGAATTTAAGCACTGAGCACTTTAAATGTTTAATTGATGGAGTTATCAGATGGTATGATTGGTTAGTAGTATATATAAAACCCAGCATGAAATTAATGTATGTGTTCTGATGAAGTCTATTTGAAGTAGATGAAAGTGCTTAACAAGGTTTTAAGGGGTTGTTTTGTTAAATAAAGAAGTGTTTTATAAGGAACTTTGGCGAATTTTGTGAGTCCAGACACTCAGCACAGTGAACGGAGTCTTGGTTTATTTATTTATTTATTGTGTTGACTTTCTCTGACAGAAGTTGCATTTAATGGACAATAAGAATTGAATTAAACACATTTTTCTTTAAAAAAAGAAAATCCTTGAACAGCAATATCTGACAGTGTTCCTTATCTGTAATATTCTGTCTACTGCCATAACATTTCAAATTTTAAGAGGGACAACTGGAACATCCAAGTCATAATCAGAAGTATCCCTGAGGTGTGCAAAGCTTGACTTTCGCAAACCCTAACCATACTGCAGCATCAACATTCTCTGCATACAATTTATGCAACGTAAATAGAAATATGCACATTTTAACACCACCTCTGCAATGTTTTCTTGCACTTACTATCTCTGCAATATTATAGCTGCAAACTACATTGGGTGATCCTTCTGCCATAGTCACTCTTTTACTTAATGTAATGTTGTTGTGTCTTTCGGCTTTTCCCGGTTAGGGGTCACCACAGCGGAACTCCGGTCCGCTAATGATTGGTAGTTGATTTTTACATGCCGAGTTACCAGCCCGATGCCCAACCTTCAACGAAGGTACCTTTTACTTAATGTAATAAAAATAAAAATAATATAACTTTAATAAAAGTATATAGTTTCAGTACATAAAAAGTAAAGAAGTAGTTTCAGTGTCAAGTAGAATCATACCATTTGATTCCTCAAAATTTCAAAGTTATGTTGTTATCAGTACTTTTGGCAATGTTTCTGAGGGGTAATGCTTAATCATAACAATGTATAGGTTAGGGAGGCAAGCATCCTTCTTATAAGCAGTATTACTTGAAAACGCTGTCACAGAAGGTGCTCTAACTCTTACAATTTTCAGAAAATAAAAAGTACCTGATGCAGGAGAACAAAAAGGAACAGAAGACCTCAAATAGAGTACTTCCCTCAAAGCAGTACCAGCCCAGCGCACAGGTAGAACCTTTCCACATTTACAGTTGTCTCTGTCTAAAATGACCACATAACTGACTAGAAAACAGTCTGGAAAAAGTGGAGGTCCCCTTAATGTACCACTGCTATGGTGTACATCTGGCTACACAAACAGGCAAAAGACTTTGTTTATGTAAAGGGATGGGAGTTTGGGGAGTGTGTAGAGGCATTGTGGGTTTTGTGTTTAGGACTACTGTGAAGGAGATGCAGCCTAGTGTCCTATTTGTTGTACATTATAACATTTGCTTTGGTGACAACATACCCCCAACTTTAAGTTTACATACGTGGATGTGTTTGATCTTTCAGGGAATAAAATTACATAAGGCAAATTAAAACACTCACTATCTTTAACAGAAACATGCATGGAAAGACGCATTAGTTCCTCTTCCATGCATTCCTTCCATGCATACCATCTGTATAAAAACCTTACGTTTCATTCTCCATATTTATGTAACATTATATACCTTGAGCGTGGTCATAGTCCACATTATATACATTTCCTCATGCTTTATTCTTCACATAACATTTTATTTTTATTTCATTTTATTTCTATGTCAACCAATTAAATTACAATAGGCAAAAGTGACTTTTCTAAGCATTCAGGGAGCACCATCTATGCAGACTGGCAGGGTGTACAAACTGAAACTAAGGAATCAAACCCGGGACTGCTGAATTTCACGAGAGGCCTAGAATCTTACTCTGTTGATTGGAACAACATACTTTAGGAGTAGTAAACTTGCTGTCACTTTTTTGGGGGGTGGGGAAGCAACAGTTCAGCAATATCCTGTCTGTATTGGTCTGGGGCATTAAGCAAATAGTGCAGCAGCTTTATGTACACATTTAGGGAGGCCCTTCCTCATTATATCACCTTAGGTATTAGCAACAAACTGATTATAGTACAGCACCCATGTACAATCAGCTTGCTGGCTTCAGAATACAGGCAGCTGAGAACAAATATTTACACATACTGATTTGCCACAGATACTATTTTTAAAAAGTATGAAACCTGGAGGCAGGAAAAATATGAAGCATACTTTTCTACTTGACAGAGATAAACAGTAATTACAGCCACTAACCACAACCACAGTGGTTGAGGTTAAGACAAAAAAGAAATAGTTTTTACCACAAAATCTTTAAAAAAGAGATTGGCATATGTGTGTAGTCTAATTTACTAATATGTCCCTTCCCGCTAGTAAGCTGTGCATTTTCATATTTTTTTCTTTGTCCTGTTTTACACTTTTAAACTTTAGGCTGAATAAAGTTTGTTACAAATTTCACTGAACGTTTTGTGATAAATAATTGCGTACCAGACTTAATGATGTTGTTACCAAATACAAACAATAACTGAAAAATGTCCTTTCCCCTATATGTGAATAGAAACTGTGCCAAAATGCATGTCTTCCCCCATGCTTACACTTACGCTTTGGAATTCCCAGTGCAAACCCACCTTCAACATCTCCTGAATGTGTAACTAGAAAAATGCACAGGATGTAATGCCATGGTCTGCAAGGGTGGTGTGCCATACAAAAAAAAAGGTAAAACATGCCTACATGATCACTATATAATTGCCTATCAGATACACTGTTATTATGTATATCAGACTACAAAAGTCTGAGGACAAAACGTGAGAGACGTAATCCAGAGGCAAAGGATGCAGTACAGAACACAACTTTAAATCTGTAAAAAGATGAAGGAACCTTACCTTCCTTGAATTCGGACAGATGATCGTCTCCATACACCTGCAGATAAAAGTAAGATTAGTTAAACATGCAAGACCGAGGTCAACACAGAAGAAGGGATACTATCAGGGGCTAAAAGTTTGCTAGACTCATATACCTGTAACCGTGAGCACAGGAAAGCCAGCAAGGTGTTCAGCTTCAGCATCCAGCCAGGCGCCATGGAGGGGACCCTGGACACGTTGCCTTTCCAGACAAATTCAAAGATGTGTCACAAAATGCTTTACCCAGTGTACCTCCTCATCGAAATATTTTATACGAGTGCGTCAAACAATTTTCCACCAAGAGGAAAGTTAAAATACTCCCAGTGATTTAAGACGTGGTGTTTTGCTTTCCCTTCTTCATGCCTCAGCAGTGAAAAATAACAATGTATACTCCAATCAAGAAAAAAAGGTGTTTCTAAATTCCTGGGCTCGACTTCCAAGAATGGAAAAAGTTTAATAACTTTTAAAAAGTTAATGCTACCAAAGGACCTCCTGATCCGTGCAAAAATACAGCTGTTTGAAGTTTATTTACTTTTCATAGTAGCCTTTATTGCTCTTTAAGTGCGATCAGCAAGTAAAATGAAACAAGGGAACCCCCATTCCCGCAGCAGGGGTTACTAGTCGCCCTCCGGTTTGTCCTGCTACATAACGGGCTTTGCAGCTGTTCACACTTTTTCCTTTCTCCTCCAGTCCGCCTCTCACTGCTGCTGTACCTCCATCCCAAATCAGGTTGGGTGGAGAGGGTGATGTCACCATTCTTCTCTCTTCTGAAACTTTGTCCCTTACTGGTACTACTTAGTAAAGCAACTGTTTGCTACTGGGTCCTAATGCTAGCTGGCTACAGCGAGCACTGTGGATAACCCCAAATAATACTACAGGTAACAAAATGACCCCAGATGTGCTGCGCGCCTTTTCCAAGTGATTGCCATCTGTTCCTCTTTTCGCAGGTCAGTCCTGACTTGGGAAGCCATGTCCTGTCTAAAACAGGACAGGTAAAGTCTGCAAAATAGTCGTTACCTCCCTATAAATAAACGCAGCAGAAAACTGTAACGTATGCTGTTTGCTCAAAAAACTTTACCACAGAAACAGCTAAAATTCTACAGTGATGACTATTTTGTAATAAAGAGAGACACGTATGTTGCTAATATCTCCCCACCTCTTAAAACAAGAATTCTGGACAAATTCAAAAATAATAGGCAGACAAAGGCACAAAATCAATTGCTCTTGGAAATTTAGAAAGTTAGAAAATAACAAGTTTGTATTAGCATGCATGTCCTAAAAGGTATGGAGTCTGAAACTCAAATATCTGTCATTGTTTAGTGACTTCAGTCCTCAATCATTTGAGAGAAAAACACTAATTTTATGAGTGACAGTGGAAACAAATCTGGATATCCCACGGAATTCTGGATAGTTGAGAGGTATTTGTAATGGTTAAAGGGGCACGTTTCACTAAAAAATCTGAGATTTCAGTAAGAAATGCCCTTTTTGTAATCTGAAAATGAAGATTTGTTTCATGCCCCTTCATTTACTCCAGAAGGTAGTATCCTACTGTGACGTGATTCCGTGATAAGGGTGGGTGAAAATTACTTTCTGGTCACTAAACAAAATGCAATTATATATATATATATATATATATATTGCAAATAGTCAGTCAGTGGGCATAATGGGGTACGAATTACTTTGGTAAACTCCACGAGAAAGCATCGTTTTGCAGTTTACCAAGTTACCTTTGTTTCCTTAATAACAGCGTAACTCCACCAGACACTTCTCAAAACTCTGACCATTAAAAATCATAGCAGACGGACAAAAGGAAGAACGATTTTACTGTTCACATTAAAAGTTGTTCCAGTACTAGCAGGCCTTATATAGTAAGCAACAGGGTATTATTATTATTATTATTATTATTATTATTGTTAATTTATTAATGTATTTATTTATTCAGGTATGCATCCATAACCACGTCTGACTTTATATGGAAATATAAATCTAGGAGGAGTAAGGCTAAATTTGTGGCAGTTGAGAGGTATGCTCCTCTGTCTAGCACCCCCCCCCCCCCTTTCTTTGGATTCAAAGTGGAGAAACAAGTTCTTAACCATTGTGGGCTAAGTAATCACTGTATAAATTGTGCATTATGACCACTGTACTCTAAAAGGCGCAGTCAGACAGTAAACCTTTATAGTTAGATGAGTTAAAATTATACTGTGCACTGAATGGAATGGCTTATACCACAAGCAAACAGTAACAAGGTTTGTGGCAGGGAACATGAAATTGTGAATATAATAATTGTATTTATTTTATTTATTTAACATTTGTTTACTAGGAAAGCCCAAGTAGGACGACTCCATTTTAAGCAGAGGCCCAGGGAGAAACATTTCAGACTCATGTCTTTGGAATTACTTTATCGTAGGTTTAATGGAACAAGAGAATGGCCACAGACACAGCAGAGGCACATTGTGTTATGCTTTTCATAACATTTCTTTCAAATTTTGTTTTCTTTCTTCATGGGAGCTATGTTGTAGGGTCTATTCACCATTTTCACTGCCCCGGACCAGCTTGCAGTTTGGCAGTGTGTATTTCTTTCCCACCCAGTTCTCTTGGACTTCATGTATGGTTTACACTGGTGCCTTTCCTGTTTGGAATGCTGTAACTATTTCTGTCTGTATACTATAAGAAGAGGGTTAACATTAATTAATTAATTCATTCATTCATTCATAGCTGCTTTATCATGGTTAGGGTGAGTAGGAGGCTATCCCAGCAAGCAATGAACATTAAGGCAAAGAACCAGTCCTGGATGAGATGTCAGTCCATCACAGAAGATTAAACATTCCAAACAGAACTGCAGACAATGACAAAAAAGATATATGTTGGGGATGTGATTGCCTGTAGGATGGGGAGAAAGTGTGCTAATGGGGTACACCTGCTTGCTGCCATTTGCTTGCAAAAGCAAATGCTCTAAATCTCACAAGCCTGATCTCCTGATCCCTGATCCCATACACAACATAGCTCTACCAGAACCTGAACCCAAAATTCCCACCCAGTTCACAACCTGACTCCTCGGTCCCTCTCACTAAACTTCCACTCCCTCTCCCTCAACCCTAAAGTCCCTTATCTCTCCCTAAACCTAAAACACCAAACCCCTTCTCTAAACCTAAATTCCTTGATCACTCACTAACTCTAAAACTGCCTACCCACTCCCTAAACCTAAAACTCCAACCCCCTACCTAAACCTAAATTCCCTGATCACTCTCTAAACCTAGAACTCTCTTCCTGCTCCCCACCTTAAAACTTTCTTCCAGCTCGCTAACCCTAAAATCTCCCTTCCACTGCATAATCCTAAAACAGCCCTTCTTCTCCCTCCTTGCAGTTATTAGCCCAAACTCATATTCAAGTTCGGGCATGAGCAGCAGCTCACTGAACTACCAGGTTCATAGATTCATCGGTTCATAGATCAGTACTAAGCTAACTGCCCTTGTGAGCCATTTTAAGCTTAGCCAGTTATCCCTTGTGAGACTCTAACCCTGCACCTTGTGTTTGTAAGGCAAACACCTTAACCATTAGGCCACCCTCCCAACCCAAAGGTAATTGAGTCTCTGGCTTTGAAACAATGATTTTAGAGTGCTTGGGACTTGAGCGCCTGTAGTGAATCCATGCTAATGCATACACAGTGGTTGCAAAGTCTTTCTGACACACACCAAAAAATAAATAAATAAATAAAATAAAAAAGAGATCAGTGATGATTTCAATAAAGAAACGATAAACTACAGTAACAGAAAATCACGTATAACTGTAGAAGACAGAAGGAGCTACTCACCGATCTAGTTAAGGCTCACCCAGCTAGATTTCATGAAATAACGGTGAGCTGCAGGGGTATGAATTAAGGGGAGCATTTGTTAGGTTAAAATGCTTAGTTTTATTTCCTCACTTTCAGTTTAAATGGGTAAGGCTATGAAAGTACTTGTATCTGTTTTTACAGGTAAGCCAAGAGTTTTGACTGGCTATTTGCATTCCTCAAATACCTCAGAAAGCAAGAAGAACTTGTTGATAATTAAATCTGGATCACAACATTTAGCAAACAGATTGATGAGAATGTTAGAGATTTAAATGCTCATACAAATGAAAACCAGGCAAAGAAGAAATGTACACACATAATCAAAATGAATGACCTGACTATAACAGCATATGATGCTACTGAACCTCATTTATATCAACTAATGCACACAAAGTCTTTCTGATTAATCATTAGTAGTTAAAGAACAAGGATAACATGATACTGATGAAATATTTTCATTTTTAAAAATGTTGTTGGGTAAATTATGGTACAACAAATAATTAAATAATAAAACTTAGGTAGACTTACTGCTAGTAAGAAAAGGGCACTGGGGTCAAAACAGAGATTGTAAAATAATCCCCAGTGAAACAGTTTCCCACTGCATGGACCTCCGGTGGTCACTCAGCTGTAAGCAATGGTCAGAGAAGGTTCTAATGTCAACTGAGAGTAGGCTGAAGACCTGGAAGTTGTGTGGGGGAAAACAAAGGAATTCAAGGAAACAGGGATCTAGCATCTCAAGTAGAAAAGAAAATAGGTGGAGGTGAAGAAGAATAGTAGCGTCTCAAACTTGCATGTGCGAAGACAATAGAACAGGTACGCAGCCGAGCCAGATGTGCAAACAAGGCGCATAAGGAAAGCTGGTGGTGGAATGTAGAAGTCCAGAAAGTCATCAAAACAAAGAAAGAGTGCAGGAAAAACTGAGATCTACAAACATGGACTAGGCTAAGGAGAATTTTATTTATTTATTTTATTTTACATTTGTTTACTGGGATAGTCTGACTGGATACATGTCCATTTTCAGCGTAGACCCAGGGAGAAAAGCTCCAAAAAGACATTCAACAAACTGTTACATTTTTACAGTTTAAAACACAAAATAAAACACAAATAAAAGGATTTTTACACAGATGTAAACAAACACAAAAACAGATACACCAATTATTAAACATTTTACTCAGATGGAAACTTCTAGACAGTGGCTTTAAGGAGGATAGGGTATTGAATGCCTAGTAGGCTAACCTGGTAGTAGATCCAAGGAGATCATAGGATTTATAAGTTAAGAAATAATAAAGTGTAGGAAGAAGTCCTCCATGCGCACACGAGTCATGGTTAGAGTTAGTCTGGATTAGAACAAGAACATAGCCATCGTTTTTTAAAGTACTGAATCAGACTTTTCTTGAACTGAGGTAGAGAGAGTTCAGATGTAAGATTAGCAGGAAGAAAATTCTAAGTTTTGCCAACAGAGTTAGCAAATAGAGATTTACCGGCTGTGTTGTTGGATTTGAGAGTTTGAACTAGTAGTCTTTCAGATGAACGAAGTGCGCTAGGGTTACTGTAGGGGGTGATGAGGTTTTTAAGTACGGGTGTATAATCTGGTTGGTACAGAATTTTGTGTGTAACTATTAGTTGGTTAACCTGAAGTAGGTTAGGCAGCTCAAGCCATCCTAGTAGATTTAGGTTATGACAGTGATCAGTTCTGTAGGCTGCATCGGTAGCAAATCTAGCAATGTGATTGTAGCTGCCAGAAAGTTTATTAAGGTCAGTTTTGCTGAGGTTTGTAAATAGAAAGGAAGCACAGAGGAGGGTGGAGAGTAAATGTGTATGAGCAATTACAGTTCTGGCTAATGGCATTAGGAAGGGTTTGATCCTATATAGTGAGCCAAGATTTTTATTAACTGTTTTAACAGTTTTATTGATATGCAGATCAAACTTAAGGTTATCTATTATAACTCCTTAACAGTTTGGTTGAGGAATCTGGGGAAATAATGGTGCGGTTGTTGGATTTTAATGTAAAGGTTATAGGGGCAGACCTGAGTGAGGGAGAAAAGCAGCAGTTTGTTTTTATTAGGATTTAATATGAGACAACAGTTAAGGAGCCAATTTTCAACTGTGTTAAAAGTATTTTGGGATAACATCTGAAACTCTGTAGGTGAAGTGTCGGAGCATACCAAAGTGGAGTCATCTGCATATTGAATGCATGTTGCATTTGGGATGAGCTTATACAAATCATTGATGAAAATGGAAAATAATAGTGGACCTTGTATGGAGCCTTAGGGTACTCCGAGTGTGATGGGTAAAAGGCTGGATAGTTTGCTCTGCCATAGGACAGCCTGTTTTCTACCACTGAGATATGATTGAAACTATTGGATGGCCTGTTCCTCTAGGGAGATGGATTTCAAAGTGTTTATGAGTATTTGGTGGTTTACCATATCAAAGGCTTTTGAAAGATCGGGAACGATAGCAGAGGAAAGTGTATTATTGTTTTGGTGTTGGTTAATGACGTTAGAGAAGGAGAGGAGGGCTGAGGTTGTACTATGGAATGGTATAAAGCCATATTGGGTGTTGGCTAGAAGATTATTACGGATAAGATAGTTCAGGAGTTGATTGTGGATGCATTTTTCAATAATCTTAGCCAAAGGTGACAGAATAGCTATGGGTCTATAGTTTGAAAGTTCAGTAGAGCTGCCTCCTTTATGGAGTGGGATTACATGGGATATCTTCCAGAAGGAGGGAATGGATGCTTCAGTTATAGTTCTATTGATCAGGGTAGTAATGGGGTATTCTATGGCATATGCAGCTTTTTGTAGATATTCTGCAGGGAGAAGATCAGCCAACAGGGTGGTAGGCTTTAGTTTTTTAAGTAATTTTCAGACCAAAGATGTGCAAACTGGCTTGAGGTTAAAGGGGAGTTGGGAGCAGGGTGTAGTGGCCGGAGAATATGGGCATCCAGGGGATAATTGGTTAGCTAGGTTCTGGATGGTTGTTGTAAAGAAGCTGTTAAAGGCATTGGCAATTTCTGCTGGGGGGGTTTGATTAGAATCCAAGGGGGTAGGAGTGGAGGACTGTCCTAGACTAAGGAGTTTGTTTATACCTACCCAAAACTTTTGTGGGTTGTTTTGGTGTTTTTGTAGATGACAATAATAGTTTTTCTTGTCTAATGTGGTAGATTTTTTTGTTTCATTTCTTAGCTGTCTATATCTAAGTTGATCTATGGGTTTTTTTTGTGACCCTCGAAGTGGCCCAAGCCCTATTTCTAAGTAACATTTTATGTCTGGTTTCTTTTGAGAGCCAAGGAGCAACTTTTGTTTTGGTTCCAATAGTCCGTGCTGGTGCATGGGTGTCAAGGATGGATAGGAATTTGGTATTAAAGTAATTTATTGCTTCTTTAAGTGGTAATTGTTTCAGAATTGACCAATTGCAAGATTTGAGTTCATTTTGGAAATGTGTGCAGTTAAAATTCTTATTGTTCCTTATGGTTTTAAAAATGGACTGGTTGTGGATATCAGCTTTTTGCCTGATTCAATAGATGAGGAGGTGATCACTTACATCATCAAGCAGGGTCCCACTCTTATATTTGAGGAGATGGGTGTTAACAAGAATCCAATCCAGAATATTTGCTTTATTGTTGGGTTTACTGATCATAGTGGGGGAGGATATGACCTGTGAAAATCCATAAAGGTTTATGTGGTAAGTGGGGGGTTCTGAGGAACACATGTTCCAGTCTATGTTGAAGTCCCCAGGTACAATGGTTTCTTGGGGGTAATTGCTGGATAACCAGTGTAGGATATCTTCAAGGGTATTTATGTTATTGCCTGGGGGGAATATACACACAGACGAGATTTATACATTTGTTCTTATTAATGTGGAGCTTAGTGATAAAAATTTCAGCATTGCCAAACAGGGATGTTTGCAGGGCATTAATGGACACTTCAAGCATGGATATGTACAGAGCAGCTACCCCACCTCCCTTTCTATTGGTTTGATCAAGCCTTAGGATGTTATAGCCTGGTGGTATAAGTTCTTTATCTGAAGTAGAAGGTTTTAGCCAGGTTTCAGTAAGACATAGTACGTCTGGGGAAAGAGCATCTAAGAGGGCATGTAGATGTTGAATCTTATTGTTTACACTTCTGATATTTAGGTAACTGATCAAGAGTGAGTTTGGGGGTTTGTCTAAGATTTGTGTAGTAGTGGTACAGTTAGTAAAGCACCTAGAACCAGTGGATGAGGATGGGCCAGGATTTGGGTGGATATCTCCATACATTGTGAAGTTGCATTGTAATCTGATTGTGAGCTTCCAGATTTTAATGAATTGACTTTGGTATCTATTGGTTTTAGGGTTGGCATATCTTGTTCTAATGGGATGCTGATACCTAGTAAGTAAGGAATTAGATATGAGGGGATGTATTAAGTGTTCAAGCTTGTGTGGAGCTATAAAAGTGGAGGTTTGGCCTTTTGGGTAGTGGAAACCTGCATATGTATTATATTCATAGGCAGTAAGAGGATATTGGAGAAGCAGAAAGGGCAGCAGAGAGTACAGTGGTTGTATTTTAAGTGGTTTAATTGCAAGTAATATTGGGATTATTGAGGTTGACTTGTCCCCAGTTTAACATTTTTTAAGATAGGATAGAAACGTTAAGTACTGCAGAGCCTATTGATGACTTGGATATAGCTGACTGGTTGAAGAAAGAGGGGGTATGGTTGTAGCGCTATATATATAGATATATATATATATATATATATATATATATATATATATATATATATATATATATATATATATATATATATATATATATATATATATATATATATATATATATATATATATATATATATATATATATATATATCTGTAGCACCACTGGGGGCAGGTTGGGGTGCAGAACAAGCCCGGGCACAGTGAGGGTGAGCGGAGCAGGCCCAAACCAGACCACAAGGTAGTAAGGGTCTGTGTATACTGAGTGTGCACGGGAGCTAAAAGTAGGTTCTTTCTTACTTTCTATTAGGTTCCTCTCCTCCTTTTTATAACAATTTGTCTAAAGAGTTGCATTTGTTACATTTTATAGTTTTATGGCTATGACAGTAAATTTCACTTTTATACCCTGGTAAGGCATTTAGCGTTCAAGAGCTCACACATAAAGCATTAAGCTTTCTTGTGCAGTTTTCCACTGAGGTACTCTTTAATGGGTAGTAAGGGACTTAGTAAGCCCAATCAGGTAATAAAGGTTTTCTAAGATATTGATTGGAAGGGAGCTATTAGTGCTTCAGACCCAGTCCGGCTGTGTAAAATCTAAAATGGTACCTGCCACAGGTAATATTTATTAACTTTGGGATTGGCTCAAGGTAATAAACAGGGAAGGGGGTGGGGGGAAACAAGAGTGTGGGCTGGGAGTTCTTTTGTACTGCTGTTACTGAGCCAAGATCCAGGCAAAGACACCTCAGCTACCCTTGCTATCAGGGCACTAAATTGTCAGTTCCGTATACTAAAATTTCAGCAGCATACCCTGGAACTCCTCAAACAAAAATGTCTTCCTTTCCTGATTGTGCAGAATCTAAAGTGTTACAAGAGTTAATGCATTCTGCAAGTCAAGTAACTAAACACACCTTGTACTGTGGTTTTGACACCCTATAAGCTACTTGCAGGGCAGCAGTCACCAGATCTGTCATTGGAAGGCATGCATGGCTTAAGGAACAGTCCTTGCCAGACCATGTCAAATCTAAATTGTTGGATGCCCCCTTGCACAAAGACAACTTATTTGGCACTAAGGCAGAAGAGGTCTTAAAAAAGATGGAAGAAAAAGCAAAATCTATGCAGACAGTTAAGGATTTCTTACAGGTCCAGCCACCCAGGTTGAGCAGGCATTGTCCCACCAAGCACTGGACTTTCCTGTTCCCACTAAGCCAGTTCAGGCCAGCCCCCGGGGAACTAGACCCCTCTGACAGCAGCCACAGGGAATACAGAGATCTAAGCAGTAGACTACTTCCACTTCAAAACCAGGGAGTTCTAAGCCACCCCCTTATGGTAAGAACTCACAATGACTCATCTACCTCAACCCCTTCCTCTGCCCACCTTCACTTGCCCCTAGGAGGAAAACTCTCCTTTCACGCAAGCACCTGGGCCACCATTACCAATGACTGCTGGGTTCTCAACATAGTGTCCCAGGGATACAAATTTTCTTTTCACACCCTTCCAACCCCAAAAGGGTTCCTAGATCTTCCTCCAAACCAGTTGGCAGAGGTGCAAAAGCAAGTCCTTTCCCTGCTCACTATGAGGCCAGTAGAGCACATTCCTGCAGAACAAAAAGGCCAAGGTTTCTACTCCAGACTTTATCTGGTGCCCAGAAAAGAGAGCACCGGGCACCCCATCCTCAATCTATCCATTCTAAACACCTTCCTGGTGATCCCAAAATTCAGAATGCTCACCCTCCAGCAGCTGCTACCCATGCTCTCCAAGGATGCTTGGCTAGCCACCCTAGATCTAAAGGAGGCCTACCTCCACATTCCTATTAGGGAAACATGCAGAAAATATTTCCATTTCAGGGTAGGATCTCAACACTTTCAGTTCTCTGCACTTCCTTTTGGCTTATCCACTGCTCCCAGGGTTTTCACAAAATGTCTGGCTCCGGCCATTGCCTTTTGCAGACAAAGGAATATCCAGATTTACCCATACTTAGACTACTGCCTAATTCAGGCAGACAGCCAGGAAAAGCTGCTCAAGCACCTGGCCTTTGTAAAGTCGCTTCTAACCTCCCAAGGCTACACAATCAATGAAAAGAAATCCAAACTGGTTCCCACCCAAAGGATTATATTCCTGGGAGGAAGCCTGGACACAGCATCCCAGATAGCATTCCTTACACCAGAAAAGCAAATTTTCCTGACAGCCTACTTCTTTCAACTAGCCACCAGACCCCAGCTATCTGCAAGGAAGATCCTGCAAGCTCTGGGGTTCATGGCATCTTGCATACTACTCATTCCATATGCCAGACTGCATATGAGGCAACAGTGAACAGAGAAATACTGGTTGGTTACCAGACTGGGTAACCCAACAGTTGTAATGACAAAGAACAGAGAAACTCTATTAGCTTCTGGAAAGTGATTCAACTGATGGGACAAAAAGGCTCTATCAAGCTGAAAGACAATGGCAGAAAGATAAAGAAGATAGGCATCAGAAAATTCATAAGGAATGCCAGCAATAATCTGATCACAAATCTAGAGGACATTAAGGGCAGATGGAACGAGCATACACATGCACGTAAATACACATAAACATAACAGCTCATGCACATGTACACACACACACACACACACACACACACACACACACACACACACACACACACACACACACACACACACACACACACACACACACACACACTGCACACACACACACACACACACACACACACACACACACACACACACACACACACACACACACACACACACACACACACACACACACACACACACATGCCCATACACACACACACACACACACACACACACACACACACACACACACACACACACACCACATCACCCACCCACCCACACATATATGCATACGCACACACACAAAAAGCATGTCAAGTGCAGTTAAAAAAACTTGTTCGTTCAAATATAATATTCATTACCTGCTACTGCCATACTCTGCTGCCTTGGACTCCTGTACTTTATTAGGCAGACTGTAAGGAAGCATTCTTTTGAGAAATGGGTTAATAAAGACATTGGGTTATAGCTTTCAGGATCTTCCTTGGGACTAGTCCTAAAAAAAAAATCAAGCATTTCTAGTTGTTCTGCAACATGGATTGTTACTGAAATTCACCAAGCCATCACTATGGGAGAAAAAGTTGGGATATCCTATAAATCTCTTAAAAAAGTCCTGCTCCTGAAGTAACTTTCACACTATTATTTGAAAAGGTTATCCAGAAAAAAACTAGACTAAATACTTAATATAAAAACATGCCACACTTCTAAACAAACCTAAACATTTCTGGCATGAACTAAATAATCTTATAGTACATAACCTATTAATGAAATTATTCTTAATCTGAATAAACAAACCTGTTCCTTCCTTTCAAGACAAGCCCAAGCCCTAGTTTTCAACTTCCAAATAAACCCTCATGCTGCTCTGACTGAATTCAATGTCCATTACAAAAGTTATTGACTGGCTAGCAAGTTCTTTTTTAAATATGTTTCTTTCAAGGAAGTCAAGCTGTTGTTTTACAGCATCCCTAGTTATGGTCATTGTGGGTCTGATGGACTATTTCTCAATTTTTAGAGAATGTAACAGTTTCATTAATATTTTTAATTACTTCAGTGTATCATTAAAAGCCTGTACAATCACTGACCACTGGTAATGTTTAGTTATTATCCCAAAGACTAGTCCCGAGGAAGATCCTAAAAGCTATAACCCAATGTCTTTGTTAACCCATCTCTCACAAATGTTACAGAAGGCTGCCTCATCGAATTAAAATAGTACTTCGAAGATGATGATATGAAAAACAGAATGGTTTCTGGAAGGGACATAACTCAGCCATCAAAGTTCTCTCTTTCACAGATACACAACCAACCACAGAGGCAGGCCAGTTCTTAATAAGGTTTTTGACTCATTCTCCCAAATGTAATCTGCTTACTGAATTTAAAGCACATGTCTGGGGTCCCAAAGTACCAGCTGTTTCAAGAACTACCTTTCCATTATAACTTTTGGAGTCAATGTTAAGAGTACATGACTAACTGCCCTGCTCATTATATTATGTGTTCCTCAGCATTAAATTTTGCTGTCATCTTCATTAACTATTTCTATAAATACAGTTAGTTTCTGTCTGGCTGTAAGTAAAACAATATATATACACACACACACACACACACACACACACACACACACACATGAATGATCTTCTCAAAAAATCTGCCAATCCCTTAAAAATAAATTAACATACAGATTCATAGATTGTTATTAGGCTAATGACCTGGGGGTCTTTCTAAGCCTAGCCCTTTTTCTTGAAAGAATAGTGATGTCCTGTATTATAAGCTACCTCTGTCCATAAGGGACAAAGGTGCCAGCCCCAGTGTAAATTTCCTATTCCCCATCCACTGGTCCAGATTGCACTTAAGTTGGGTAATAGACAAAACTCAGCTTCACATGGCTGGGAAGCCTGTTCCATGGGAGGGACAGCCTCTGGGACACATATCTGTCTCTCCAGCATGTTCTGTTTAAGTCACAGACAAAATTCAGGTCTCTTGACCTTGTATTTCTGGTACTCTTTGACTTACTTATATGTAGGAGATTCATAAGTGTGGGATCTGCAGATGCCTTGTAAGCCACGCATAGATCACCCCTCAACAGTCTATAGGAGACTGAGTAGAGGGAAAGGGCTTTAAGGTGCTCTGCATAAGGCAGGTTTGTTACAACTTGTGTTCTTCTTGTATGGAACCTGTGAGGTCAATCTAGTTGCTGCATATTCCTGGTCAGGTACATACCAAAGGGATATGGCCAAATGTGGCTGCACAATTGGTTCAAGAGGTGAGTCAGCACCACTTCAACAACACTATGTTCTTTAGAACCTTCAAATGCCTCTGTGGTCCATTTTCATATATTACTGTCTCTGACCCCAAGGAAGATCTCATCAGTTTTCCATTTACACAGATACCTTGGTCTATGGATGGGTCCATTGCTTATTTTCAATGACCATGTTGCTAAAACAATGAGTAATTTTTGATGACAGCCTTGTAATATTGCTCCAAGATAATATATTTTTTTTATCAGAGAAGGTAGATTTGCCATTGATAGTAGTGCACTCATACTAACCTTCCAGTACGGCTTTACACTTAATGACAACTCTTCTGCACATGTGGCATATTCCTTACAAGCAGCATTAAATAAAATCCGTCTTTATATATCTCCAGCACTTCCCTTAGGAAACACCACTCCCTCTCTCTCTAGAAAAAGGTCACTGTTTGCAACTCTTTTAAACTCTTAAAAATGCATGAATGCCTTTCTCTTAAAATACTCCTACTCTCAAACCCTTCACTTAACTGCTAGCTCTACAACACAGTGGGATAAGCCCTGACTCTTTGCCCAAAATGACATGAATTTAATTAGCAGCTCAGCTACCAGAAGAGCAGGCAAAGGGAAGCTGCAAGTTCCATGGCTAGCGGTGACTTGGCCATCTTGAAGGAAGGTGTGATCACAGTTGGCCCATTGGATGTCCCATATGTCTGCACACTGTATCATGTGGCACTGTAGCTGCAGTCATCCTGATACTGGGGCAAGTGCTGCATGATAGTCATAGGTATGACAAGGGGATGGGTAGATTAGGGACTTCTCTGTCCTCAGCATAGAAAACAGCATGTCTCCCAGTACTTGGCTCTTACCACTGATAGGAAAAATGGGTTGGTGCTCTCTCTCACCTTGGAGGAACAAACAGTTTGGATAGAGCAGCCAGGTGAAGGTCTGGTAATCAATATGTGGTTCAAGGAAGAAAGTTTTCCTACAACTTTTCACCACTCTTTCTCTGAATCTTTTCATATCTATAACCCTCTTCATCCATCCATGCATTCTCCATATTCAAGCCTCAAATCTAAAACAACATTCCTATTGCTATATGTGAATAGCATACTTTAAAAGTTTCCTGTCAACATTTAAATAATTTCTCTTTAATGCAGCCAGATGTTTTTGCTATTTTCCAATAATGTAATCTCATTGCTGGATGAGTCATTTTATTAATATTATTTTTACTGTAAAGGACTTCTATTATCAGGAACATGTGCCTACTCACAAAATGATATATGCTTGAAATAATCTTCTGTAATAACCAGTTTTATTGCTTTTTTGTTTTCTTGTAATGGTTATGATAGAAACAGGCTTAGTCCAGTTCATTTACCTGTAATGTAAAATGAATAAAATAAAATAAAATAATGTACTAGCTGTCATTTAAAATAGCATTAACCATTTAAACAAGTGCAGGTTAAAAATATCAAAAGTTATTCAGAAGCTAGCAACTTTTCCTTTGTTCACAGTAAAAAAGCTCACAAGAAAGGAGTTGAGAGTTGCGATAGTGGTTAAGGTGTTCACCTCCCAGACATAAGATACAGCATTTGATTCTCACCTTTGAGAGAAATTGGCTAGGCTTAAAATGGTCCCTAACAGCAACTAGATTAGTATTTACCTATGAACTAAGTATAGTATAACATATTGATTATTCATCTAATACATTAACTGACAAATGTATCGACTTCAAAATATCCACAGATGCATGTGAAATTCCAATCCATACAGGGAACTTCATATCTTATATTACTAATAGTAACAGTACTGTACCAACCAGTAAAATTTACAAATGCAAGTGCTATGGACCCTGATGACAACATAGGTGATTTTATAAATATGATCATGCATAACGTAACCAAACCTTTATCAATGCAGCTAAATAAGCTCCTTTGATAACTATATAGCCATCAGATCTTTGATGTTATGTAATATGTCTTCCACTAATACATAAGGACATAGTACATATGACTCTGACAATTCTAATCCTATCAGCCTAGCAGCTGTTCTTTGTAAGTATTTGGAGTGTACCATAACAGAATTAATCCAGAAAGACACAAATACCTTACTTCTTCTTAACTTTGATCAGTATGCATTTTTCAAAGGTAGGAATAACTTTGAATTTTATTGCATTTCCTGAAATAAGTGACAAAATCAAAAAATGAAGGACTGACCATGTACATAGCATACTTTGCTCTCACCAAATTTCACTAGAACAGGAAAACTCCTGCTAAAAATACACATTAAAAAGGGGCCACATGTGGCAAACAATATGTATCATACTTAAGCAATGAGTTTGCAATTACACCAAAGTTACATATCTGACTTACCTTCTTCAAAAACAACTTAGGTGCATATATAAGAATTAGAAAATCCTTATGTATTTAGTGGCAATCAAGATTCACAAAGGCCAGTCTGATACCTCAGCCTAGGACTGTTCATTGCTATAATGTTAAACTTGTATGTTAACCCTGCCCCATTCAGGCATTTTGGTATCAGAATTTAAAATGTAAATACTGTCAGATTCCATAAAGTAGCTGGCCTACTGCTGTTATTACGAAAGTCAGTAAAACTCCACACATGACTTACACGAGCTGGTAGAGTGGCCTAATGGTTAAGGTGTTTGCCTAACAAACACAAGGTGCAAGGTTTGAGCCTCACAACAGATAATTGGCTAGGCTTAAAATGGCTTGCAAGGGCAGTTAGCCTAGTACTAACCTATGAACTGATACTTCTCCACTGCTGTAATTTAGTCATAGCTCTATGATTCTGACCCTCAGGGTTAGCTTTGCCCCTTCTAGAATTATGATGTTCCTCATAAAGTTAGAACTGTTTATGATTACATACTTTAAATACATAAACTAAACCTAAACAAAGACTCACTATCACTAATTATATAGCATCTCTTGCATAAAGACTTTCTATTGTGAAAAATAAGAAACTGCTTCTCTTTGTAACAGTCTGCTATGATTTGTAAAGGCCAGTGCTATGATTTGTAAAGGCCAATGCTATGATTTGTAATACTTGGAGAGTGAGAGGTATGATAATTAATGAAGCATTTGCGCTTGGAATCTTAAATACAAATGCAACCATACTCACAAGTCCAATTTGAATCTACATTGCAGCTTTTAGAAGGAATCAAGTGGTGTTTTACAAAAGCTGATCCATTTTGTGTATTACCTGAGAGTTCAATAGATTCTAGGATGATTTGTAAGCAGGTATTTTGAGCAACCCATGGACTGATCCAAAGTTAGTAACAAAACACCAGGATGATATTACAAGGAATGGATTGCCTCATTTACAAAAGTTATTGAAAGGGTACAAGCAGAAATGCCAGAATGTTCTTCTGCTTGGTTTGGTCAGTAAGAACATTATTAAAGATGTCAAGAATTCTCAGGCTTGGTGACATTGAAAGTGTGATTGTTGCATGACATGATTCTGCAGTTATGGAAATTATGTGGTTTCTGGCAGCTGTAGGAAACAACCCACCACTATGTAAACACACACACACACACACACACACACACACACACACACACACACACACACACACACACACACACACACACGCACACACACAAAGTTTACAGATAGACTATAACACAACTAGATATGTCTGATTCCACTTCAGTCTTCATATGGTCGAGACTGTATAATTGACTTAAATCAAAGTGTTTCTATTGAGAACATAGCACAGTGGGGATTGGGGAACTTACCTTTTTCACCATTGCAGTACAATCTTGGAGTTGGTATATATAATCTGGATGATATGTGGGGTGGGGTGCAGGATGGCTTCCCCCTTTCAAAAGCACAGATTTTGATTGTTTCTTATTTTTGTTTTTCAACTTTACATAATGTTGATCATATGGTCTAAACCATATGCAGTTCTGCAGTTTGATGTTTCCCAATGTCAGAGATATAAAGCTATACGTATATGTATATATATATATATATATATATATATATATATATATATATATATATATATGGTGTATATTGCATTATCAAACTTTTAAAAGTTTGAACGTCATATGGTCGAAGCCATATGATTGAACTTTTAAAAGTTCAAAAAGCGAAAAAAAAAAATAATAACAGAAAAAGCCTACCTGACCATTTTAAGCAGGAGGGGAAGCCCCCCTGCACCCCCACACCCCCCACTCTTTAAATATACCAACTCCAAGATCACACTACAGTGCAGGAAAGTGAAATGTTCCCATTTTGCACTCTATAGAGATCTCTGTTGAAACGTTCAAACTTTTAAAAGTTCGATCATATGGTGTCAACCATATGACATTCGAACTTTTAAAAGTTCGATAATGTTAATATGTACCTATATATACATATATATATATATATATATATATATATATATATATATATATATATATATATATACATACATAAAATATATGAAAATATATGTATCTATGTATGTATATGTGTGTGGATAGTAATGTTCATGGGTTCATAGGTAGGTACTAGGCTATCTGCCTGAGGGCATTTATAAGCCTAGCCAGAGTGTGTCGGCTTTCACCACCTCATTGATTAATTAACTGATCCTCTGTCAAGCAGGGCCAATGAAGTGATCCCAGGGGTGTATTTTCTGTTACCCATCCACTCGTCAAGGTTTCTCTTGAAGAGTGTTAGTGAGGGGCTCTGCCTGATGTAGTTTGGAATTTTGTTCCAAAGCATGGGGAGTCTCTGTGACAGGAATCTATCCCTCCAGCATGTTCTATGTATTGTTGTGGTGAGGTTTAGCTTTTGTGTCTTTCCAGCTGTTGGAAGTGTCTTGTGAGGTACATCCCAAATGGGGCATTGTACTCTATGATGGGTCTAATGAGTGACGAATAGAGGGGCACTATAACCTCTTTATTTCTAGATGCAAACCCTTTAGTAATTAGATGGGCCACATAGAAGGATTTCCTAACTACTTTGGGAATATGATTGTCAAAGGCAAGATTACTATCTGCCTGGGTCCCCAGATCTCTACCTCTTCTAGGGGCTGCCACCTATGTGGTAATTCGTGGGTGCTTTGTTTTTCCCAAACGGGATGACTATGCAATTTTTGGCATTTAGCTTGAGGCTATGACTTTGACACCAGGTGTCCATCTCAATAAGGCCCTTTTGGAGGATGTCCGTGTCAGCCGGAGAGTCAATTATGGCTTCCAGTTTGCAGTCATCGGCGAACTTGGTTAGCCATAGTCCTCCTGTGTTTGCCTGTACTTCTGAGAAGTATATGCCAAACAGCAGGGGTCCCAGGACCGAGCTTTGCAGGACACCACTTGTGACTGGTTTAGAGTCGGACCTGTAGCCCGCTATTCTTACCATGTGAGTTCTGTCTGTAAGCCAGTTGGCAACCCATCTCGTGACGTAGGGGGTTATGTTCAGGCTTGTGAGTTTTCCTGTAATACCCGAGTGGGGAATGGTGTCAAAAGCCTTGGTGAGGTCAAGGTAGGCTGTGTGAACCACCTTTCCCTCGTCGATGGCCTTGGTGACTGTCTCAAAGACGTCAACCAGGTAGGCATGATCTGCCCTTAACAAAGTCGAACTGGGTCGGGTCAAGTGTTTGGAGGTTCCCAATGTCAGGATGTTGGCAATATCAGTAGGTTCAATATATTTTGGGCTATTTTGCACTAGTTCAATATATATCTGCAAGTTGCCACTTAGATTCTTAACATAGCTAAAGAAGGCTTTGTGGTTATCTTTTGAATCCTTGGCTATTTTTCTTTCAAAGTTAGCCTTGGATGATTTTATGATGGACCACAGTTTCTTACTGATACTAATCAGGGATGTCTTTCCTTCTTGGGATTTGCTTTTTTTCTGAACTAGTTTCCTCCTTCTATTGTATAGACTGTTTATGGCAGGGGTCCACCAAACTGGTTTCCTTCTCTTAGAGGAGTGAGTCTTGGTTTTGTTAGGGATGGCATGATCCATGCATCCTTGTAGGTGCTCATAGAGTGCATTTGTAAAGGTTTCTGCATCTTGGGCAGTGTTATCCTTTAGCGTGGGGACTGTGAAGCTTACCACCTCTGTCTTAAGTAAGGTGAAGTTTGCTTTAGAAAAGTTTTTTACTGTGGTTTCCATAGTTTGGGGATTGTGGTGGGGTGTGGACATCCAGAGTGATTAGTTTATGGTCTCATCTAACCAGTGACAGGTTGACCTCTGGTGTAGAACCCCTGTCGTCCATGTTGGTGATGACCAGGTCCAATATGTTTTCACCTCTGGTAGGGGAGTTTACCAGCTGATCCAGGGCATTTGAGTTGATGAATTCCAGGAAGCGCTGGGCCTGGGAGTTTGTACTCAAGTAGTTTTCCCAGTGAATGGTAGGGCAATTGAAGTTGCCCAATATCAGGGTGTTCGGTAGGACCCTCATGTTTTCCAGTGTCTCCAGAAAGGAGGAGTGGTGGTCCTGGGTCATGGAGGGTGATCTGTAGAAGGTCACAATTTGCAATGCAGATTTGCCCGATGTTAGTTGCACATGGATGATCTCAGAGGTATCATGCTGCACCACTAACCTGGAGGTGTAGGTATCCTTGATGAATATGGATGCATCCCCTCCTTGTGTGCTTTGGTCCGTGTTCTGTGGCCGAAACGTGTGGTATGAGTTGAAGCCCGGTAGTGCTGGGGTGCTCTCTGACGCTTTGAACCAGGTTTCAGTTACTGCACAGATGTCGATGTTCTCCATACTGAGGAGTGCTTTGAGTGCGTGCATTTTGAGATTTAAACTCCTGGCGTTGAATAGCATAACCCTCAGTTTTTTGTTAATTGTGCTGTTTACAGAGGTGGGTTTGACTTTTGAGCCTTGCCTAAAAAAGGCTCTATGGGGGCAGCAAGAGCCTTGGCCAGTATTCCAAAGCCTAGGGGTGACAGGTGCAAGCCATCTCTTGTGAAGCAACACGGCTTGTCGAGCATGTTGTCCCAGGCTGACAGACACTGGATCCCCTTTGAATGACACCAGAAGCTTAGCCAATTGTTGAAATTGATCATTTTTTCTTTATACTGCGGTATCATTCTTGGTGAAGGCAGGATGCTACTCAGGGTCAGGGTCATACCAGCCTGGGCTACATGATCAGAGAGCTCTTCCATGTCTCTTTTCATGTAGTCCAGGGGGGTACATCTCAGGTCATTCACACCAACATGAACAATGACAGAGTCATATTTGTACTTCTTCTGGAGTGACCTGAGTGATTGTGTTATGTGGCGGATTCTGGCTCCTGACAGGCAGCTAACAGTAATCTTCTGTTTGTCCAGCCTAGTGAGTGGGACGTCAGTGTACCTGACTATAGAGTCACCTATTACTAGTGTGTTAGGTATGTTATTTCGCCTTAAGGGCTGTGATTGTGCGGCACACTGATTTTGTGTTTTATGTGTTGTCTGGTTTGTGACGGGAGGTGCAGGTTGTTTGGGTATCTGCTTTGGAGGTCTCTGATGCTTTTGCAGGTTTTTATTTAGAGCCTCCGAGTATGATTTTCGTGAATTTATGTGTATTTTTTGCCAGTGCTGTTTTAGTAGGTCTGTGTGCGGCTGGAAGTGTGGTGCAAGTGTTAACCTTCTCATCTTGACTGCCTGTTCCAGTCTTGGGTGGAGACAGCTTAGCTTCCAGTTTGGCTGTATAACTGCATCTCTTGCATATGTTAGTGTTTTGTGGTAGGAGAAGAGGGTTGTCTGTGTACATGAGGCAGTTGTAACATTGCCTCAGGATACCCAGATTCACCAGCTGGACTGGAGAGTACATCTGAAATTGCACTTTGGTCATGCCTGAATAGTAGAGTGAGCTGCTTAGTCACTTGGTTGGTGAGGGGTGAATAAAGAGCCTTGCCCTGCTAGGCAATCAGTGTCAGGGTATATCAGTGCTTGCTATTAGGTCTGAGCAAGTGCTGGGCTGTAGGATGCTTTTTGAGTGCTTAGGTTGAGAGTTAGATTAGTTTCAAGGGAAAAACTGAAGAGGAGACTTAGTGGAGCCGGGAATAATTTAACTGTAGCTAACCGGCGCTGCCAGTGCACAAAACCATGCAAATGCGGTTTTTATAGTATGGAAATGAAAGAGATAGAAATTAGCCCAAAATGGTCAATGAACTACTAATCTCTGGGCTGGAACCACTCCTCCAGGAAGAGATAGGTTGCTCAAAGCTTTCCTCTCTCACAGGTGAACAGAGAAACTTCCTTCTATCCAAGTAAGGTATGGGCAACTCAGAAACTAGTATCACAGCCCTAAATTCAGCACTAGCCTGAAAACTGGACTATACTAGCTTGGAAAGGTGGGAAACAAGGAATTTTTTTTTTTTTTTTGTTTTTTTTGTTTAAAGATAAGGCAAAACAGTAAAAAATACACTTAAAACAGCTTTAAACAACTACAAACGATCAGAAAACGCTATCGCACATTAGTGTGTAACCTACAGCAGTTAAACAAATTATTTAAACAAAAACAACTTTTTAAAAGTGCAGGCAGTCAAATAAGTACAATATGTGAAAAAAACAAGCTTTTAAATCACAATAAACACTGGAAAATCTGCGTTTAGGCGGAAAACAGTTAAGTACAGCAAGAAAGTACAGAAAACTGATAATCAAGCCAAAGGCTCTCCTCTAAGCTAGAAGGTTTGTATCAGTTTAAGGCTTTCTAGTGCTACCCAGTAGGTTAGTTACAGGAAAGATGGGAAACAAGTGCAGATGTGGTCTTTTAAACCAAAAAGTTGAAAGAGACGGACAAACTGTCCAAATGGTCAATAAACTACAATTTCTGGGAAAAAAACTCTCCTCTCATGGTAGACAGGCTACCTAGTGCTTACCACTCCCACTGATAAGCTAGAAGGCTTTCCTCCAACACAGAAAGGCTTGTGAGGCTCAAAAGCTTACCAACAGTCCTGGATACAGAAACTCTGTATCTGGACTAGGCTAGTTACAGGAAAGGTGGGAAACAAGCGCAAGTGCGGCTTTTAAACTAGAACATTGAAAGAGATGGAAAAAAACTGCCCAAACGGCCAATAGCTGCAATTTCTGGGCCAGGAACCACTCCTCTTGTGGTAGATAGACTACCTAATGCTTACCACTCCCACTGATAAGCTAGAAGGCTTCCCTCCAACACAGAAAGGCTTGCGGGGCTCAGAAGCTTACAAAGAGTCCTGGATACAGCACATCTGTACCTGGACTAGACTAGTTACAGGAAAGGTGGGGAACAAGTACAAACACAGGCTTTTAAGCCAGCAAGTTGAAAGAGATGGAAAACTGCCCAAACGGCCAAATAAACTACAATTTCTGGGCCAAAACTCATTCTTCCATGGAGGATAGGCTACCTAGTGCTTGCCACTCCCACTGATAAGCTAGAAGGCTTCCCTCTAACACAGAAAGGCTTGGGGGCTCAGAAGCTTACAAACAGGCTTGGATACAGCAAATCTGTATCTGGACTAGACTAGTAACAGGAAAGGCAGGAAACAAGCGCAAACACAGGCTTTTAAATCAGAAAGTTGAAAGAGATGGAAAAGCTTCCAAAACGACCAATAAACTATAATTTCTGGGCCAGAAACCACTCCTTCTTTGGTAGATAAGTTACCTAGTGCTTACCACTCCCACTGATAAGCTAGAAGGCTTCTCTCCAGCACAGAAGGGCTTGGGGGGCTCAGAAGCTGACCAACAGTCCTGGATACAGCAAATCTGTACCTGGACTACACTAGTTATAGGAATGATGGGACCAAGCGCAAAATGGGCTTTTAACCAGAAAGTAGGAAAAGATGGAAAATCTGCCCAGACGGCCAATGAACTACAATTTCAGGGCCAAAACCCACTCTTCCCATGATAGACAGGCTACCTAGTGCTTACCACTCCCACTGATAAGCTAGAAGGTTTCTCTCCAACACATAAAGGCTTAGGGGGGGGGCTCAGAAGCTTAAGAACAGTCCTGGATACAGCATGTCTGTATCTGGACTTGACTAGTTACAGGAAAGGCAGGAAACAAGCTTAGAATTTTTTTTTGTTACAGAAAAGTAGCTTAAACAGCAGTAAATACAATTCAAATTGCAGTGCAAGCCAGCACACCCGAGTGTGTAGCAACACTACAGCAAATACAGTTCAAATAAATGCAATTAAATTAACAAATGACTAAAAAACAAGTGCAGAAGGCAGTAAATTAGAAGGCTACTAACAAGCAGTAATAAGTGCAGAGTAAGAGAGACTGAACAGATAGCACACAGAAGAGCAACTAAGACAGTTACAGTAAAAGCAGCTGAATAAAAAAAATATATATATTTTTTTTTTGAGGGAGGGAACAGAGCAGGATTAAGGGGCTACAGGGGTTGTCCTTCCCAAATGCTCTCTTTGCACACAGTAGGAGTGCCTGAAATCAGAATATGATCTCACTGCACTCAATTGAGTGAGCAAATGAGATGGGCCCAGAAGGAGTATCCAAATACAAATCTACAAAAGGGGCAGGTAATTTCAAAGTCATCGGGAACTAACTGTAGAGAGACAGCCACAACTTCAGTTGGGTTAATATTTAGAGAAAAACACAAATAAATTAATTAAATACAGTACTATATGAAAAAAAGCCGATAAAAGTGTACTTAAATTCACTTATATGTCCAGTTGATTTCAGGTAGATGTTAGTTAGCCAAAGCTCAAATATTAAGCAGAGATAACTGAAAAACTTATATAAGGCAGGAGAGAATGTCAGTGATGAGGTGAAACTACTCCCCACTGCTATCAATGGCTACACAGAAATTCTAACAAGTACTCTGTAGAGAGACAGCCACAACTTCAGTTGAGTTAATATACAGAGAAAAACACAAATAAATAAATTAAATACAGTACTATATGAAAAAGAGCAGATAAAAGTGTACTTAAATTCACTTATACATCCAGTTGATTTCAGGTAGATGTTAGCCGGCCAAAGCGCTGATATTAAACAGAGATAACTCAAAATGTACCACTTTATATAAGGCAGGAGAGAATATCAGTGATGAGGTGAAACTACCCCCTCCCCCGCTGCTATCGATGTCTTTCGGCTTTTCCTGGTTAGGGGTCCCCACAGCAGAACTCCGGTCCGCTAATGATTGGCAGTGGATTTTTACAGTGCCAAGTTGCCAGCCCGACGCCCAACCTTCAAAGAAGGCACAGCCATTCACGCATGCACCTACCTGCATGTCTTTAAACGGCACCCAGTATTCTTTTCATGCTCCTAACCATACCGTTCCTGATTTCCTCTTATGAGCAGTCTTTACATCTCTCTCTCTCTCTCTCTCTCTCATGTACTAATTTACTATGTAGTCTTACTAGAGCCAATAAAGGTGAGCAGTGATATTGCTTATTATCCACTGTGTTCCCCATAATTATGTTGCAAAATTACTCTCCTGACTTCAAAACTTAAATTTTTAAGTTGTCTTACTTAGCAACAACTAGACTAAAAAGCTTCTCCAAGGCCAATTACAACCTTTTATGTGGCAGCATAAATAGCTTCAAAGCCCCTCCCCCTACTGATGAAACAGACACCTATGCTGAGTTATACACCAATGCTTTATACGAGCACCTGTACAATTGTATTGACTCTGCTGTACCTGATAGAACCAAAGCAAGATCTTCAAGGAAAAATAAACCTGCCTGGTGGACAACTGCCATTAATAGGCTATAGAATAGGAGAAAGAAATTGTTCTCTAAGAGTAGGAATAAATGGTCTCAAAACACTCCCTACTCAACTTAAAAAAGAAAATATGACTGCTTGTGAAGTCCTCCAAAGCTAACTACGAATCCAAATTAGCTTCTAAGGATAACCACAAGGTGTTCTTTAGTTACATCCAAAACCTCAAAGGTTCATAGGTTGGTACTAGGCTATTGGCCCTAGGGCCTATACAAGCCTAGCAATAACAATTCCCTGGATATTTCTTCCCACAATATTTACTTCCCTGGACCCCTGTCGAGCAGGGTGACTGACGTGATCCCGAGGTAAATTTCCTAGCTCCCATCCAATCGTCACGGTTCCTTTTGAAGAGGGTCAAGGAGGCGCATGTATGGGCAGTCTATTCCAGAGTATGAGGAGTCTCTGGGTCAGGAACCTATCCCTCCAGCAAGTTTTGTTCATTGTGATGACAAGGTTTAGATCCCTGGAGCGTGTGGCTCTGAGGGATTGGGATTTCTTTAAGTGGAGCATATCCAACAGCTCAGGGTTTGACATGGCCTTGTATGTTAAGCAGAGATCACCTCTGAGTAGACGATATGCCACAGAATATAGCTGGAGTTTTTTTAGATGGTCAGCATAGGGCATCTGCTTTAGGCTTGTGATTCTTTTAGTGAGGTTTTTCTGTAGCCTTTCCAACTGTTGCAGATGTCTTGTGAGGTGCATACCAAACGGGGTATTGCACTCTATAATGGGTGTAATGAGGGATGAGTACAGTGGGACAGTGACCTAATTTTTTCTGGATGAAAAGCCCTTAGTGATGAGGTGTGTCACATAGAAGGATTTCCTGACTGTTGTGGTGATGTGGTTATCGAAAGGTGAGACCACTGTCCACCTGTGTCCTTAAGTCTCTCATCACACTTTCGGTGTTTAGTGTACTGCCACTTATGTGGTAATTTATGGGTACATGTTTTTTCCCAAAGGGGATAACTATACATTTCTTGGCATTAAGCTTGAGCCCATGTCTCTGGCACCAAGGATCTGTTTCTGTAAGGCCCTTTTGTAGGATATCCACATAATTTGCGGATTCAATAATGGCTCCCAGTTTGCAGTCATCTGCGAACTTTGTTAGCCAGAGTACCTTAGTGTTGGCCTGTACTTCAGAGAAGTAGATTCCAAACAAGAGTGGTCCTAGGGATGAACCCTGAGGCACTCCACTTGTCACCTGTCTGGAGCTAAATATGGAGTCGGCTACTTTTACAGTCTGGGTTCTGTCAGTAAGCCGTTTGGCAACCCATCGAGTGATGTAGGGATTTATGCCCAGCTTAGTAAGTTTATCTATGATTCCAGAGTGGGGGATGGTGTCAAAGGCCTTGGCGAGGTTCAGACAGGCTGTGTGGACCGCCTTACTCTCATCCACAGCTCTGAAGACTGATTTGAAGAAGTCAATCAGGTTCAGGAGACAAGATCGGCCCTTCATAAACCCAAACTGGGTGGGGTCCAGTGTTTCAAGATTGCCAATGTCTTTGTTTATAAGTTCCATAATAATGCGTTCCATGCCCTTGCAGATCAAGATTGTCAGATTGATGGGATGGTAGTTCCCGGGATCCAAGGTGGATCCCCCCTTGCGGATTGGGATAACTGTAGCTGTGCGCCACTCAGTGGGCATGAAGCCTGAGGTGAGGCTATGATTAAACATGATACTTAGGTGAGGTGACAGTTAATTTTTAAGGCTCAGATTTGCACTGAACTCATAGTTAATGGTACTACATATACAGAACCTGTGGATACAGTAAACTTGCTGGCTGACAGTTTCAGTGAAAATGTCACACCCCTGCCCCCACCACATAGACCCCAAAGCATCCCTAACACCTGTTCCCCACCTAGTATCTCCAAGAAGCAGGTCTTAAACACCCTCTCCAAGGCCAAAAACACAGCCTCTATGGGACCAGACAACATCCTGGGCTGTGTTCTACATGGGTTAAAATGGGAATTAGCATCATCATTGGGCATGCTTTTCAATTACAGCCTAAGCACTGGATTCATTCCAATGGAATGGAAAACAGCTGCTGTTATTCCTTTGCACAAAGGGGGTGCATCAATAGACCCCAGGAACTATTGGCTCATTAACCTGACAAGCCTTATCTGCAAGACCATGGAGAATGAATCATCATGGATCTTATTAACAAAGATACAGGAAATCTCCAAATGCTCGACTCCACCCAGTTTGGCTTTGTCAACGGGAGATCATGTCTGTTAAACTTGGTGGACTTCTTCGAGACAGTCACCAAAACCCTAGACAAGAGCAAATCAGTGCATATGGCTTACCTAGACTTAGTTAAGGCCTTTGACACAATACCCCATTCAGGCAATATTGATAAACTCAACCAGCTGGGTATCAACCCATATATTGTCAGGTGGGTTGCAATACAAACTGGCTCACTGACAGAACTCATACTGGCAAAATAGGGGACCCCACCTCTTCCAACAGACCTGTAACCAGTGGTGTTCCACAGGGATTGGTTCAGGGACCCCTACTGTTTGGAATCTACTTCGGCAAAGTACAGATTAAAACTAAAGGACTGCAGCTGACAAGGTTTGCTGATGACTGCAAACTTGGAGAGATCAATAAAACCCCTAGCAATGTCAACATCCTGCAAGAAGGTCTTATGTAGACTAATGACTGGTGTCAAAGTCATGGTCTTAAACTTAATGCAAAAAAAATGCATTATCATCCTGTTTGGCAAGGATGATATTCCTGCAAACTACCACACCAGTAGCAATACCCTAGGCACACAGGTCGACAGCAACCTTAACTTTGATCGCCATGTCTCCAAAGTGGTAAGAAGGGCATTTTATATTGCTCATCTCATAAGTAAGGGCATTGCCTCCAGAAAAAAAAAAGAGGCTGTAACTGGGTCTATATCAGAAAAGTGAAAGTTCACAAGAACGAATGCTCTTCCAATCGAAAATGCCGGACATCGAAATGCTATTTCTGGGGTCGCAGTACAGTGAAAATAGGAATATTTGCCCTTTCCTCACTGTAGTGCGACCTCAGAGTTGGAATATATATTTAGCAGGGGGGGGGTGCAGCTCCCACATTATCAAGTTCGATGTTTGTGCTTTTTTGATGTTTGGGCATTCATTCTTGTGAATTTTCGTTCTTCTGATATAGACCCTTTGTAACCCCCTGTACTCTTCCCTCATCAGGCCAATAATAGAGTACAAACCTCCCTTTGGTATGTTGCTTTCGAAACACCTGCAGCAATTGGAGAGACCACAAAATTTCCGTACAATGAAAATTCAGGGTCTTCAAGAACTGTCTTATGTGGAAAGACTAAAATCATTGTCACTTTACTCTGTGTTGTACAGACTGCTCAAAGGTGACCTGTGCCTTGCCTATAGAGCAATCTCTAATCCGGCTTTAATGAAAATGCTGCACATTCGCAAGTCAAATAGCACATGGGTCACTCACTCAAAGGACCTTAACCTCATATGTGACATCAACAGAACTTGGAGAGAGATTTGTCTCACAGAGGTTGTCCCACCTTTGGAACAAACTTCCTATTCTTGTTAACTAAAGCCCCTTGTTGACCTTATTTAAGTGTAATTTGGATGATTGGATGGGTAACTGGAAATTCACCCCAGGGGTTCCTCCTGTGTCCCTCTTGAACAGGGGCAATAGGTGCTGATTTTAGTGTCTCTTTGAACCAGACATCCTTGGGAACTGGGTTGAACTTGGATAGGCTTGTAAGGGCCCTGGGTTCGTTAGCCTAGTAACCTCCTATGATCCTATCAAATTGTATCACTAAAGTGTTAGCTACTTTTGCAAACTGTGAAAGTATGACATTTTATATTGCAAAATTAGCTATAAAGTTTAATGCTAAGATTATTGAGAATAATATAGAGACATTCCCATGCTGTATACTCACAGCTTAAGTTCCTAGTTTTAGAAAACAATCAGTTTGTCATTGTGATCTGAATACTGAAATAACAGACATGGAAAAGAAATATTTTAGCAAGCTAAACTCAGTACCTGTGCTCAGCCTGCAGTGAGTAATGCCATATTTTTTAAATGTATTTTGAAACCAAGGAAATTAAAACATATTTCTTATGTGTGCTGTCATCATGTTTTATGCCATCTTTAATGTCTAGCACAAACACACTGGAGACAGAATTCTGATTTCAGTGCACATTATTTACAATGAAACATAAAAGTTAAATGAAAACAAGCTTTGTTTTTTAGCTTGAAAAATATGTTAAACAAAAATGAAGTCTAACAGTTGTGGTTTCAGATCCACCAATGGTTACAAATAATATCAGGCAAACTTCGTATAATTCTCCATATAGATTCATAGCTCTCTTCCTGATGTTCTATGAACCCTTCCGGTAAACTCTTCAGCTGGTATCTTCCAAGAGTCAATACTCTCAACCACAATAGTGCTTTTGAAAGAGAGGCAAATATCACTATGACTTTCTGGCTGGTAACCCTCAACGATTCTTGTCCATAATATTCCTCCTTTATTGAGAGGCAAATGTCTCTGCCATGTTGTTCTAAGCTGTTCCTTTTGCCTGCATTTCTCCAGACATCCCATATTAGTCTCTGCTGCATGACCTCTATTGATGCATGCTGTTTTCTAAAAACATCCTTGCTTAAATTGCACCATAATCTTTATGCAACATTATATAGTATAGAAGCATCTGTTCAAACAATACATTAACAGCATTATAGCACATTTTATTTATTTATTTTTTATTTAACATTTGTTGACTGGGAACGTCTGACTAGGACAAAGCCTATTTTCAGAGGAGGCTTGGGGAGAAACACTCCAGACACATGTCTTTGGATTGTGGGAGGAAACTGGAGTACCCGGAAGAAACCCACGTGAATGCAGGGAGGACATGCAGACTCCACACAGAAGGCACCCCAGCCAAGAATCGAACTGGAGAACCTCTTGCTGTGAGGCGACAACATTAACTACTGCACCACTGAACCACCAATAACAGCAGAAATTTAATTTAATAGTAATTTTATAATAAAACAATATTTCCATAACAAAAATAATAAAAAAAAAGCAGCATTTTACATGCCCATAATACTCATTATGCCATGATGACCTCTGCCCCAGCATAGAACCCTGCCAACATAGAACCCATGCTTCTATACTGGTTAGGAAGGACTATAACCCTATGCAACCCACTCACATTGACAATCTTATGACCTTGTCTGTGTCTGACCATAAAGTTGTAGAGTTACAGGGAGAAAGCCAACCTGTCTAATTTGTTTATGTATCCATTGCATGGGTCCATGATCAGTGACAAATATAAATCTATGCATTAACAGGTAGTATTGCAGTGGCGAGTGCCCATTTAATGAAATGATTATCTTGCTTTGCCTTGCTTATACAAATTATTAAGAAAGTATAGCCCTGCCTCTCCTTCAGAAGCATTTGTATAGATGATAAAGGACTTATCAAAGTTCATAGGTTCATAGGTGTTTACGAGGCTAATGACCACAAGGGCCTTTTTAAGCCTAGCCATGCATCCTAAATCTCTGACAAGTTCTGATATCCTTGATAAGTGTAAGCAGAAAGTCAGCATAAATTAATACCAGCTCTAAGCACAAGATTTTTTTTCAACTGATTAAAAGCCTTACCTTCTGCCACTACTATCCATTTTATTCTGATGGGGCCTTAACATTTGTTTGCCCTGCTAGAGGACATGCTATGGCCAGTGGTGGCTCCAGGTTCCTTTCCTTGTGGGGGCACAGTAGGTGCACAGTACCTAGCTGGTGGGGTGCATAGTGCACGTGGAAAAAAAAACATGCCAGTAAAGTATAGAATATACGATACCTGGCAGTTCACCCGTAATCCACTGTTAAAAATTAAAGACCATTTCCCTACCAAAAAAAAAAAAAAGCCATAATCTTATAAATGCTGGCAATGTTCACAACTCAGAAAAACTGATAATTCCTCAGTCTCAAGGATTATAGTTTGAATGAAGTGTTAGTATGCTATAGTGTAACAAGTCAAGGGTCTAGCTACCAATACAGCAGGGATGGGAAAATGTTATGTACAAAAATATTTGTGCTCAGCAAAAAGGGAAAATATAATTAACTATATAGGTTCATAGGAGGTTACTAGGCTAATGTCCCTAGGGCCTTTACAAGCCTAGTCATGTTATATTCATGTTCCGTAATTGACCTTGGTTAGATGGTCATTATTGCCAGAGTGAGTTTATGATCAGCACCAACTGCCCCTGTCCATGAGAGACATACAGCACATTTTGCCAACATTCAACATAAAACACATCTTCCCACTACAAACACTGATGAATAGCGAAGTAGTATATGTATGCCTGTTAAACCTGTTAAAAGTTCTTTGAAATAAAATGGTCAGTTAACAGCTCATTGATTACAATGACAGTTTTCACACCTCAGTAAGAATGTGGGAGATGGTCTATCAGCACTTCAACTAAAAACTGGGAGCCTTAAAACATGCAGTTTAATTTATTTTGCTGAGCATTTACTAACTACTGTTAAAGATTTAACGGCTGCACTGAGAACACAAATCAGAGTAATCTGAGCAAAAAAGTGAAAATGAAAATACGTTGCAGAAGCTGTTCCAGAAGATGTACAACTCAGTCAACAAAAAAATATAAATACTTTAAGTAATGGTTGCTACTATAAGCCAGATTCACGAAGACTTGCACGGTGTCTAAGAGTAGAGTAAGACTCCAGACAGCCAATATGTCTGCCAAGAGATCCAGAAACAGCCGGCAGGGGCGTGCATGAGAGCTCCCAAAACTACTCTTGCACGGACAGTGTTTGGTTATGCAAATTACCTCATTTGCTGCTGAAAACTATGCAAATGAGGTAAATTTGTGATCCAGGAAACAATAACCTGTCCGAGTAAGAGTAGTGTTATTTGCAGAAATGTACTCGGTTGGTAACTGAGTACTGTTCTGCAAATAGCAAAACGGAGCTATGACAGCTCCAAATAAAGGATGCATCCAGTTGAGGAAGCATGCCAATGGCCAAATATAAGGCCATTGGCATTTTTATCTGTTGCAAAATAATAAAAAATATTTTTTCCCCGATCTCCGATGTTTAAGCGTAGCGCAGCACCACGCAAACGTGCGGCGCTCTAAAAACCAGAAAAAAAAATAAAAGCCAAAAATAGGCATTTTATTCAAAATATTCATCTGCCATGCAGGTGAATGGCAGGCTGAAGACAACATGGCTACTGAGTAGTGGTTGCTAAGGGGGGAAGCTCAGTCTGAGAGATGTAACCAAGCATTAGTAGGCAATCCTATGCAAATGAGTATAAGGATAGTGAATCCCAATTTTCCCTGCCATGTGAACCATGTCCCTAGAGTGTAAGAGTAGGATTAGGGGAGTAACAGAGTAGAAGATAGGTGACATCATGAGGGGGTATGTATCAAAGACTGTAAGCTTATTGGAGCAGAGTGGCATGTGTTTGCTGTGAGTTACTCAGGACTGGAAGAGGCGTGTCTACAGTTGTCTAAACTGAAACCCAGAAACCGAAGGTGTACGCCGTGGCTATCACTAAAGTTTCTTGCAAAGCTGCTTACACTGTGTGCATGCATGTGCGCGCCTGTAAACCCATCTAAGCCTGTGTGCACGTGTGTGTGCCCGTGTAAGCCTGTGTAAGGCTGTCTAAGCCTGTGTGCACGGATGTGCACCCGCCTAAGCCTGTGTAAGCCTGTGTGCACGCGTGTGCGCGTGTTTGTGCTTGTTTGCGCTGCGCTGCCCCCTGTGGAAACAGAAAGGGAAAAGGAAGGAAAAGTAGCAGTAGGAAGTTAACCAAGGAGAACTAGCAGAGCAGCCAGGTGAAATCAATCAGAATCAGCCAATTACACAGGCAGTACACTAGCCCAGCCCAGCCCAGCACTTAAAACTCTGCAAACAACATTCCCCCATGTTTTTCTCAGAAACACTGCAACACTGCAGTCTACAAAGAGAAGTGAAAACTTAAAAAGCTTAACTGAGACAAAAAATGTTAGGGGCTGCCATTGCTATTATAAGGCAACATGTGCAAGATGCTGAGGGTGGTGCCATTGCGAATGCTGCTGAGCAACCCACAGTGAGGAGATGGAGAAGAGTGTACAGACCCAGGGTAACCTACCAGGGGCTACATGAGCTGGAGATAGTGGAGCGCTATAGAGTGGACAGAGAGCTCCTGCAGCAAATTGTTGAGCTGTGCAGGCCATGCCTCACACACAGAACCAACAGAGGGGAACCCATCCCAGTGGAAACCAAGGTATGTGTTGGCCTAAGAATACTAGCAACAGGTACCTTCCAGAGACCAACTGGTGATATGATGGGGATTTCACAGGCATCAGCATCCAGGGTACTGCACCAGTTCCTGAATGCCATGTCAGCACATGTCGGTGATCATGTATATTTCCCCAATTCCCATGAGGTATTGGCCAGCAATATGCGTCTCTTCCAGCAAATAGTGGAATACCCTGAGGTAGTGGGTGCAATTGACTGCACGCAAATACACATCAAAGCACCAGCTGGTGAGCGTGGTAGGGCCTACATCAACCGCAAGGGCTTCCATTCCATGAACTGCCAGGTCGTGCGATGCCCAGGGCATAATACTGAATGTGTGTGCTGGCTGCCCTGGAAGCTACCATGATTCCCATATCTGGCATCTGTCGCAGCTGTACCAGACATTTGCCAATGGGGACATCCCTGATGGTCACCTAGTGGGGGATGCTGGATACGCACTGGAGCCGTGGCTGATGACACCCATCAGAAATGCACACACACCTGAACAAGAACTCCATAATGAGGCACACGCACAAACACGAAATGTAATCGAGCGTGTGTTTGGGATGCTCAAGTCATGGTTCTGGTGCCTGGACACATCTGGTGGAGCCTTGCAGTACTCACCAACTACATGTACCCAAATTGTCATGGTATGTGCCATGCTACACAATATGATCCTGCGAAAACAGCTGCAGCAGGAACAGCATGGGGCAGGGCCAAACAGCCCCCCACCATTGCCAAGGCCTGCACAGGCACAGCGTGACTCGGAGGAGGAACAACCTGAGCCTGCCCCAGTAGGCAGAAGGAGGCGTGCCCAGTATGCCTTGGCCTTGGCAAAGAGGCAACGCATAGCACATACACTGGCTCAGTAGGAACCCTGGAAATGATACCTCTCTCTGACTTGCACATAAAATAAAAGGGATGCCTAACTTGACACTACCTGTTTCCAAACATGTATAGGGAGTGTAGTATGTGCATCTGACATAGGCAGCCCTGCAGCACCACCTGAGGCATGATTGCCATGTTTTAAGCAATATAAAGCAGTGCTAAGCAGCTTTTACCAATATTTAGTATATGTAAACAAAATTGCCTGTGCTAACTAGCACAACGTCGGGCAACGTTGAGCAATGTTGGGCAAGGTCGGGCAAAGTTGAGCAAAGTCAGTTAAACATGCTCATATTTGCTTTACTGTTCCTTAAGCAGTCTGGTCTGCCCAGCATGAAAATAAAAAGCAGTGACAGGGCTCGAACCCAGGATACTGTGCACTATAGTCACAGTACTGAACCACTAAGCCATGATAGCATTTCAGTGGCACAGACACAGCAGGACAATTGTACACTAATGCAAACACAAATAAATGCTGTATCATGCCCCTAAAGAGGCATATGGGTGACCTCCCTCACAGACCTATGCAGACAGAGAACATCAGGCCAGGCGGTGTGATGTGGGTTGTGTAGGCTATGAAGTCGCAATCTAATATACATGACATTGGACGCTAAGATCTGTAGTACAGTAGTATGCCTCAAGCCAGTACGATAGGCAACAGTACAGACTGAAATGGTGTACTGTACATAGCAGTGCAGGCATAGCAAATGTGTATAAGTGTCAGGTGAAACCCTCATCCTATGTACACCCACAGTAACAATCAGGTGTGCCCCAGGTAGAAATGTACAAAGAATAGCTGTCCCCCTGTATGTAGAAATGTTGATAAGTCTATGCAAAGTGTCTCATGGAAGCCCTGCAGGCACAGCATGATCCCTGTTGATCTATGACACAAAGGTGAGCCCTGCTGTAAAAATACAACTTGATTTTCCATACACATATAGTATAAATGTCTATACCGGGCATGCTCACACACTCCAACAAATGTAGTGGATTTCATTCAGCATCACACTGAAAGGTCATACTGGGCATGCTCACACACTTAAAGAAATGAAGCAAATGTCAGGCAGCAACATACTGAAAGGTCATACTGGGCATGCTCACACAGGCTAAATACGGATGTGATAATAAGGGATCTATGGACAAATGTGGATAGTCATCTCTACTTCCAGAAACACATTCACAAAGTGGTCAGAAAATCATGCTATGTGTTCACACAAACTGCCAAGGTCTGTGCATGTAGGTCAAAGGAGGTTCCCACTACTCAGCAGTCATCAGACCTGTCAGAGAGTACCACAACACACTTGCGATGAATCTGACTAGGCACGTTCAGCAGCCAGAAAGACCAATGAAGTACCTTAACAAGAGGATTACTGGCCTCAAATAGTTGCCCCATGCAACAAGACTGAATGTAACCCAATCTGTACTCTGTTGCATACTGTCTACTCAGGAGATCTCTGCCCAACAGACAGGTCCATGTCATGGTTACACTCAGATCTGTTCTGAGTTACAGCTCAATGGCACTAAATGTACAGAGCCAACTGATATTGCCAACATCCTGGCAGATAGGATCAGTGTTAACTTTACCCCCTCTCACCCATGAAAGAGCACATCTCTATAATGGAAGACTGCAAAGTTGCTGTCATCATGGCTGCACAGGTAAAAAACACTCTCCAAAGCCAGTATCACAGCAGCCATGGGACCAGATAACTTCCCAGGCTGTGTAGTATCTACTTCCCTGAAGTAAACATTAACATGGAAGGTCTGTGGCTACTGAAGTTTCCAGAGGACTGCAAACTAGGAGCCATAATTGTAAACACTAAAGATGTGGACATCCTACAAAAGGGCCTCACTGAGACAGATGGCTGTTGTCAAAGCCATGGGCTCTAGCTCAATGCCAAAAGGTGCATTGTCATCCCCTTTGTTAAAAACTCTGTAGCCAAGAACTACAACATAGGTGGTAGTATACTTCACACTGAAAGTGTGACAAGAGACCTTGGGTCACAGGTGGACAGTGGACACAACTGTGATAATCCCATTCCCACAGTAGTCAGGAAACCCTCCTATGTGGCACACCTCATCACAAAATGTGTCTCATGCAGAATAGAAGAGGACATTGTTCCCCTCTACTCATCACTCACTAGAACTATAATAGAGTACAACGCCACTTTTGCTATGTACCTCACAAGACAACTACAACAACTGGAAAGCCAGCAGCAATACCTCACAAAGAGCATTAGTGGCCTGAAATACATGCCATACACAGACCATCTCAAAATGCTCCATCCATACTCCCTTGCATATCGCCTACTCAGAGGTGTTCACTGCCTAACATACAAAGCTATGTCAAACACAGAGCTGTTGGACATGCTCCACGTAAAACACTCACAATCCCTCTGACCTTTGGACCCAAAACCACGAGTGAAATACAAAAGGAAGGGGTGTACCCATTTACCTTATGGATACCCACACCTTCAGGTTAGTGGCACAGCATGAGGCCTTGGAGACCATGCAAGTGCAACTAACATTGGGCAAAGCTGCTCATCAGATTGTAGCCTGCTACAGATCATGTACCTTGTCTCAGGAACCTCACTCAGTATTCTGAGAACAGTGGAAAATATAAAGGTCCTATCAAACACCATTATATGAGGAGATTACAACTACCCAAACATTGAGTGGGAGAATTACTCATGTACAACGTCCTTTGCCCAATGTTTCCTAGAGTTTAAAAACTCTAACACCCTGGAACAGCTGGTCACCATGCCCACTAGAGGTGACAACATACTGGACATGATCATCACCAACATGGGGTACCAGTGTTCCACAACAGAGATAAACCCCTCGCTGGTAATATCAGATCATTAAGTAATCACACTGGACATCCACATCCCACCCCCACCCAGTCAATGAAACCACTGTGAAGACATTTGCAAAAGCAAACTGCACACTTCCCAAGACCAAAGTGGAACGTTCCAAAGACCTCTTGCTATAGGATAATGGTATACAATCTGCAGAATCATTTACAAGTGCATCCTATGAGCATCTACAGGGATGCATGGAATGAGACATCACAAATAAAACCAAGATGCACTCCTCCAAAAATAGGACAACAATCAGGTGGTTGTTGGCCATAAATAAGCTAGACAACAGAAGGAGGAAATGAACACATGATAGAGCCAACTTCACTAAAGGAAAGGCATCACTGATCATTATTAGGAAGAAACAATGATCGCTCATAAAATAATCCAAGGACAGTTTCTAAAGACAAATAGCCAAGGAATGTAAGAATAACAACCACAAAGCCTTCGGTAGCTATACCAGACATGTAGGTGTCAACTTCCAAATATGCTGTCAGCTACTGAAACATGGAAAGAAATACACCAAACCAACTTTCATTGCCCACATCCAGGAGGACAAGTTCAGTGTAAACTCCCCCCATCACCCCAAAAGGGCCTGTGTCCATCACAGAAGGATGCAGAGCCCCAGACATCATGGACATGCAGGTAAAGACAGCCCTCACCAAAGCTAAGAACACAGCATCAATGGGACTGGATGGTGTCCCAGGCTGCGTCTTACACTAGGCCCAAAAGGAACTACACCCTCACCTACATTCACTGTCCAGACTCAAGCGTACCACAGGCTATGTACCCAAAGAATGGCATACACTAACAGTCATCCAGCTCCACAAAGGGGGTGCCACAACAGAACCTGGAAACCATTGCCCAATATGTCTACTCAGCCTGGTCTACAGAGCTATTGAGCAAATTGTCATGGAACCCATAAACTGAGACATTGGAGACCTCCAGACACTGGACTCTACACAACTTTGCCTTGTTAAAGGCAGATCCTGGCTCCTAAACCTAGTTGACTTATTTCAAACAGTTACCAAGGACATAGATGGAGGTGAAAGTAGTCCACACAGCCCACCTGGACCTCACTAAGGACTTTCTACACCATTCCCCACTCTGTCATCATGGACAAGTGTACCAGCTTGAACATTAACAGCTATGTCACAGGATGGGTGGCCAAGTGGCTCACAGATCAAACACACATGTTCAGAGTTGCGGGTGCCATGTCCAACTCTAAGCCAGTCACAAATGGCATCCCACAGGTCTTGGTCCTGGGACCCCACCTGTTCAGTAGATACTGCTCAGAGGTACAGGCAAGCATGGGAGGTGTATGGCTGAACAGGTTTGCAGATGACTGGTAACTGTGGTCCATAATCGACTGTTCGGCTGACACAGACATCCTCCAGAAGTGTCTTACAGAGACAGATACCTGGTGTCAAAACAATGCCCTCAAGCTGAATGCCAAAGAATGCATAGTCATCCCCTTTGGGTAAAACAAAGTGCACACAAATTACCACATAGGTGGTAATCCAGTATGTATGGAGAAAGTCATTATGGCCCTGGGGACACAGGTCGATAGTAAACCCCCCTTTGATGACCACATGGCCAAAGTGTTTAGACATTCCTTCTATGTAGCCCACCTAATGTAACCCACTTTGTATAGTCTGATGATGTCACCATCCTACAAATATACCTGTGGAAATGATAACTCACAGTAATGTGTATAGTGCGTCGTGTAAATGTGTACTCCTGTAGTATCATAAAGTAGTTAGGTAGGGGTTTGAATCCTGCACTTGACAAGTGTGTGTGTTTGTGTGTGGTCTCCTTGGGACAGAGCAACCTTTTTGGAGAGTAGTAAAACACCTTAAAAGTGGTAAAGTAATCTTTGTCAAGTCTGATGATGTCACCATCCTACAAATATACCTGTGGAAAAAAGAACTCCCAGTAATGTGTATAGCATGTCGTGTTAATGCATACTCTTCTAGTATCATGAAGTAGTTAGGTAGGGGTTTGAATCCTGCACTTGACAACTGTGTGTTTGTGTGTAATTACCTTGGAGAGGAGCAACCTTTTTGTAGAGTAGTAGAACACCTTACAAGTGGTATACTTATCTTTGTCAAGTCTGATGATGTCACCATCCTACAAATATACCTGTGGAAAAGAGAACTCCCAGTAATGTGTATAGCGCATCGTGTTAATGCATACTCCTCTAGTATCATGAAGTAGTTAGGTAGGGGTTTGAATCCTGCACTTGGTGAGTGTGTGTGCTGTATGTGTGTGACACTGTTGGTCAATGTGTTGTGGGTTTTGCTTTTACTACTGTATGACATATCAGTATGCATTGCACATGTGAGGTAGCTGTGTGGCAAATACATATATGTACATGTTACCTCAATTATTGCATGTGTGGGAACCCTGCTTTCTCCAAGAACACAGCTGTCATCTTTGCCAGACTGTGCTGCTGCTTCCCAGACCTTAGGTCACATCTGTATGCTTGTGACAAGGCCAGCCACTGCAGTGATCCCTGGCCTAGGTCATCCGTGTCACACACACTCATTACGGTTTCTATTGAATTGTGTGAGTGAGGGTTTATGGCCGAGGTATATGTCAGACCTGTTCAAATGCAGCAAAGTCTGTCAATGATGACTATTCATTATAGGTGTACAACAACCTTTGTGGATATGCATGCAGACCCCTCATTCCTTATGTGATCCACCGAGAGATTTCAAAATACCTTTGGAAATGTGATTATCAAAGGAGAGATGATGTAACACTTGGTTGCATGTACACATCGGTACCTGTTCATCATGTTGGTGGCTACTACCTATGTGGTACTGTGGGGATACTATGTTCCATAAAGGTGGATGACTATGCTTAGTTTGGCTTATAGCTTTACAGCATGGGTTTGACAACAGGTATCTGTCTGTATGATACCCTTGTGGAGGATGTGTGTGTCATCTGGAGAATGCATTATAGGCCACAGTATGCATTACCAGACGTGGACGGACATATCCCTACTGTGATTGCTTGTACCTAAGAGAGCTATATGCCAAACAGGAGTGGTCTCAGTAATGGGTGCAGGTGAATACCACTGGTTACTGGCATAGTATAGTACCTGAAGGATCCAAATGTTGCTGTGTGTCCTACATCTGTGTGTCAGTTGTCAAGACATCATCTAATGATTGGTTATGGTCAGGCTGTTGAAGTTATGTATACTACCAGAATGCAAAACAATGACAGATAGTAACAGTATCACCCACAGCACAGTGTCAAACCATGTCATACACACATGTGTAGTCAGGTTCCGAAATGTGTGTAGTACAATGCATACTGGCCACCAATAGAAACTATGGAGTGTTACTGTGTAATACAGGGCATGTCACCCTGCCCATGTGTCCACTATGCACGTACATGCAGACAGTGCACCTCCACCATGTTCACAAATGTACACCTGCAAATCTGTGCTACACACATCCCACACATACTGTCCACTCTCTAACACATGCTGCCAATACTACACACATCAGCCAAGTGGCACGTGGGTGGACAATACACTATTGGAACTAACCCTGGTGTAAACAATACTACATTGACAATCATAGCTTTAATGCATCATGCCTGCTCAGCTACACCTTCAAGCATATCATTACACTCTACTGCTGACAACATGCTAACATTGCTATACTGCTATAAAGTCACCCTGTGCATCAGCACCATGGTAGCCTGTTCCTGCATCGATGTTACAGATGACAGGAGGTGGCACAGGTTTCATCATATGCACAGGGTGTGTTGTTGGTTTGCCAGAGGCCTACAGTGAGCCATCCAATCGACATGTATGTGTGTGTGTGTGTGTGTGTGTGTGAGGGGCAAGAGCACTGCTATGGGCCAATGTTGATGTCATTTGTTGTGGTATGTGTTAGCCCTAGGTGTCTGGTTTATGTGTGTGTGTGTCTGCATGCACACAGTTCCACCATGTGGCTGCCATATACGGGTATTTGTGGGACAGCCACAGACTGTACCTGCCAGGCTTTACAGATCACCATCTCTGGCCACGGATACGGTACCTGTGCCTGGCAGGGGTGCTACTGACACTATCAGGTACTAAGCCAGACTGGGTACTATCCCCAGAGGTAGATGGATGTACACTGGACCCAGGTCCCTGCTGGGACTGTCCAGAGCCACGTGCACATGGTCTTCTAGGATGTTCTATGGACAGCCCACCCCAACATTGCTGGGGCTGGTACTGGCACTACGGGAGCGGCTGTGACTTGATGGACATCCGCGGCAACTGCCAGCTGCTGATGTTGCTGGCATACGTCCACGTCGATGACTCAACCATCCCGCACTGTCCTGACACATGGACATGACATTGCGGAGGACATCTAATGTCTCTCCCCAACGTCTATCAGTGACCTCGGTGTAATTACGGATGGCACCTGCTAGGTCATGGATACTGTCAATTATGGCGGTGTTATGTGCCCTCTGTGCCCTTAGTCCCTGTCTGGTGTACCGTTCCATATGTGCCTGTGCCTCCATGACAGCCTGGAACATGTGTGAGGTTGTAAGACCTGTGGCATGTCTGCCAGTGGCATGATGAGCAGCAGTGCTCCGATGAGAACCCCTGGACATCTGCCTATGTGGTACCCTTCCAGACATCTGGGTATGGCTGCTGTGTCGGGATGCATGTGCCATGGATACCACACTGTCCTGGCCAATGCCGACTGTACGCTGTCCCTCAGCTAAGGGCATTGGTGATGGATGTATTGGCAGTATGACTGTGTGCATGGATGGGGTGGACACTTGTGTACTGTCGATTGGTGGCCCAACGACAGACCCTGGCAAACATGCCTGTGCCTCAACACACCTATCATCATTATCACTATTTTGCTCAGTGACATCAGTTTCCCTGCTGCAGTGAACCAGCCCAAAGTCAGCACCTGTGAGAGGAAGACAGGAAACACACTTTACGACCTGTACATGATGTCGGCACACATGCACACATGCACACATGAACACATGCACACATGAACACATGAACACATGCACACATGAACACATGAACACATGCACACATGCACACATGCACACATGCACACATGAACACATGAACACATGCACACATGCACACAAATGCACTCCTCACTAAAACACACACACACACACACACACACACACACACACACACCACCAGCAATCCAGAACATACTCAATAGCGGGTGATGGTGGGGTACAGTATCACAAGGCAAACAGTTATATCACATGTGTCAGCATGCAGGATGTGTGTTTCTCAACAGCATGCAGTGCGGGTGTAGACAGCCCTTGCTAATAACAGTATACATGGCTTTGATGCATGTGTGTTGTTGTTCAGTGATTGGCCTCACCCTGGAATGCAATGTGTACATGGACACAACATTGCTGTGCAAGTATTAAAAGCTCTGCAATGTCCTGTGCACCATCACTCACAGGTATACATACCATGGCTGGATGTGTATCTGTGTGTCACATAGATATCCATTTCTGATTAGAGCATCTGTGTCTTTAGCAGATAATTGTGGACACAGGTTTAGCACATGCATGCTATGTATACACACAGGATGAGTGGTGCATGTATACCTGATGGAATACCATTGCTCAACATAGCCATTGTACAGTGGTTATGGTGAGTGTAGGACATATTGTGGACATGCCAGTGCCAGACATGACATGGCATGCTACAACACAACTGCAACATTAAACATCACACATACACAGTGTGTGTCATGTGACCTATACACTCAATAGCATTACAAGACATATATGTGTCACTTTGTACAAATGGTGATTGCTATGCATATTGTGTATAGGTGCATATGTTTGCACACACACAACATTGAGGTGCATAGCAGTTAATGCTATGTGTAGTACTGTGGTCACTGTAACTGGATGGGGTGTACTACCATGAGCCATCATCATGCAGCATCATGTGGTCACTCAAGGCTACTAATGTGTGCCAGACCGGCACATACCATGCTGTACTGGAACTGCAGTACCATGGCTACATTCACCATTTCACAGCCAGTTGTTACATGGGTTTGTAAGGTGCCCAATAGGGGGCATTGCCTAACATGAATGTGTTATGTGTTGAAGAGTGTCGCACAGCCACATGAGAGGCATCTACCCCTCAGGTATATTATGTGTGCTGTGTGGATGACATTTGGGATACTGTAGTGTGACCTTACAGTGGGTGTCTGAATACGCCATGTGTAGCATGTTAACGTGTACTGCATATGACAAAGTTGTGTATGTTGTGTGCATGTGTATCGACTCTGCCTATCCAATGTCCACTACAGTGTTGCCACAATTGTGTGGGATGCTCTGTGTATTGTATGTGTTTTAGGCAGCTACCCACATTACTGGGATGTGCATAGTCTCACAGCAAACATGCACAGCATGCATTAGGTGTGTTACGTGTACATGGCCTACACCTCACCTATGACATGCACATTTAATTAGCAATATTAAATGTAGAACACACTCACCAGCATGGGTCTGCTGCCTTGCTGTCACACCAGAGGGACCTACAAGGATATGAGACACTTTGTCAGTGGCAACAACTGTGGCATTGCTACTGTGTGTTTGCAATCTTACAGTAGTACAATGGTTGACAGTCACAGGCCTACAGATTATATTCCTAATTATTAGTATTGCACAACACTAGGCACCACATCTTCTAACTACACAGTACACATCTCACATAAGCATGCTCTACCAATAGAGGTAACAGTAGTCTACAGCTATGCCATGTTACCTGCACGCTCCATGTCAACTTGCTGGGTGGCTCCGGCCTCCATGATGATACATGTTACTTGTTGTTGTTGTTGTTGTTGGCCAGGAGCCACCTGGCTCAGGAGCAGCTCCTCCACTCTGGTGAGGGGGGATGGATGGCTACCCCCCCACCTGTGGCAAGCTGTTGTCTGTGGATATCAGACACATGCTGCTGGACATGTCTAATTAAATCACTGCAGTGATGGCGTACCTGCTCATATGTCCGGTTATGCATGCCTATGTCATTTACCCTATGGACAAGATCTTGCCACAGCGCAGTCCGCTCATGCTGGTCCTGGCTGGTTCTGGAGAACAGCAGGGCATAGTGCTGCACCAAGCTCATCGTGATCTGTTCCTCCTCTGCCGTGCTATAGGTGGGATTACGATGGTGGGACATGACCCTGGAAGACAATGAAACAATATGTGTGAGCAAGTCATGTGGCACACGTAACATTCTAAAGTACAGATATCAATTAACTGCCATATATAGCAACCTATTGGCTGTCAGAAGATACACACTTTCAATACCACATATCAGTTCTCAACCCACAACTGCCTGACAGTGCCTGGCACACTCTATATATCAAACCATGTTTTGCACAGCAACAAAGATAAACCAGTATGTAAGACTATACAACAGTACATGGCACACTGTATGCGACACAATGCACCACCTAGCCACAGGAGGTATATATCAAGCTAATGCATCAAGAAATATGTAATCCATTGCAATGATTGTAAAGTCCAGTTACAGTATTACCAGTATACCACACTAGTCATTGATGGCAAACCCCTGCCTAACATATGTGCACATTCGTTAATATAGGTGGCATACTGCTGTACTAGACTATACATGTTGCTAGATATGCACTTATATCCTGTAACACACATATGACCGAGGCCATGGTACAGGCATACCCACACACACATCAGACATACATACCAGACACAAAGGTATGGCAACCCAGATGACCTTTACCTGTGTACCTTACAGTACTGTGTGTCAGTAGTTACAAGACCTTATGCCTGAGGTATGTAATCTGTGAGGACTACAGGGAACACACAAAACAGTGGTTCCAAGAAATGTGGACATACACCATACTGTGCTGTTTAGGCATACAGCTTCAGGTAGTACTACAGTTCATACAGGAGTTGGATTCACCAGCAGTAACACTCAATAAGCATACATGTACTGCTTTAGCCTACAATGGGACACCCCAGTCGACAACAAGGGACTACGTCAGACCATATGGCATACTGCTTTTTCTGCCTAGCAATTGCATACACATCTTTTGCTGGGATCACAGCTAGGACACATAATACCATGACAGAAACAGTTTCCCACTAAGCTATCACACATATACAGAACTCTGACACATTCACCAACACATTCACCATCACACTCAGTCAACCTCACATAGCAATTATTGCAACAAGTACATGTGGGTGTGTATCGCTTCATAGGTAGGTAATAGGCTATTGGCCCTAGGGCCTATAGAAGTCTAGCCATATGCTACCCTGGCCTTTGACACACAGGTAATTACATTTCATGTGGCCCTGTCAAGCAGAGCCACAGAGGTGATTGCCTGGGTGTATTCACTATCTCCCATACAATCTTCAGGATTATTTATGATGACTGCTAATTAGGAGCTTTGTTTGCTATGGATAGGTGGTTTGTTCCAGAGTATGGGATGTCTCTGAGATAGGAATCTATCCCTCCAGCATGTGCTGTTTATTGTGGTCAAAAGGTTTAGGTCCCTAGAGCATGTAGCTCATAGGGATTGTGATCTGTTTACGTGGAGCATGTCCAACAGCTCTGGGTTTGACATAGCTTAGTATGTTAGGCAGAGGTCACCTCTGGGTAGGCGGTATGTGACACAGTCTAGTTGTGGGTTTGTGAGACGGTCTGCATAGGGCATCTGTTTGAGGCCGGTATTACTCTTTGTGAGGTATGTCTGTGTCATTTCCAGTTGCTGTAGATGTCTTGTGAGGTACATACCACATGGGGCATTGTACTCTATAATGGGCTTTATGTGTGATGAGTAGAGGGGAACACTGACCTATATTTCCCTGGATGACACACCTTTTGTGATGATGTGTGCCACGTAGACAGATGACATGACTAGTGTGGCACTGTGATCATCAGAGGGGAGACTACTGTCCACCTGTGTCCCATGGTCTCTTATCACACCTTCGGTGTTAAGTAGACTACCACCTATGTGGTAGTTAATGGGTACAGAGTTTTTGCAAGAAGGGATGCCAATGCAGTGTCAACATTGAGCTTGAGTCCATGGCTTTGTCACCAGGCATCTGTTGCAGTAAATATGACCCTGTCTCTCTCTCTCTCTCTCTCTATATATATATATATATATATATATATATATATATATATATATATATATATATATACACACACACACATACATATAAACATCCATTGGTGTACATATAGAGATACATATAGGCACATATACAGTCCACCTTTCATGGTGGGGATATCAATTATGCAAAGGTTGTGAGGTATACAGTTATGTCATAATATTGCACAGTGTTGTGCGGAATGCATTGAAGGTGTTCTCAGCCCATGTAGCTTTAGCAGGCCTCACTGGCTGCAACACTGCAGACCTGACGAATCATACCCACAACGTTTAACCACCACATGTCATATACCAGCACTGTATGCTGTCTTGTTTGCCACACACTACAACCTACATAGAAATATGCACATAACAACCTTCAACAACATATATATGTCCACCCTTCACAAACAGTTGCAGTATGTCCCTTGCTCTATGCACATGTACAGATGCTAATATATCTGACACAGACAGATCTCTCCATATGTGTGTGCCATACACACACAAGGTACACACTGTTGTAAGTTTGTGTACCTCACGGCTGACCTGTTGGGCCTTGCTGCAACATGAACAGGTGTCACATGTGAGCACACAGTAATATTAGAGGGTGTATATATAGCTGCAAATGCTAGGTTAGCATACTAGCCTGGTACAGCTGTTGCCAATGCTAAGCTACACATTAATATGGCTATCATGCATTTGTTACTCTGTCACATCCATGTTTATATAACCATATGTGCTACTCCCCCAAACAGACATTGTACACACTACTGTACAGAACACAGATAACATGGATCAGATGTTTGACATTTAATGCTGAACTACATATGTCACAGTCACATCCCACTGCACACAGCTACACACTCATTTCTCCATGCCAGTAGTTATGCAGGGCATCTGTGCATTGATACGTACTGCTGCCACATATGGATGATTCAAACTATGTAGAGTACTCTTCATAAACATCTACTACATGCCAGTAAATACATAGCTGTTACATACCTTTCCTTTGTATGTGTTCGTATTTGTTGGTTCAGTGTCTTTTGTAATTGATGTTCTTTTGTATATCTTAATTTTTTTCAAGATATATTTGTTTTTCAATATACTTTTTTTTTCAATATATTATTTATTTTTCAATATATATTTTTTTCCAATATATATTTTTTTCAATATATTTAGTTTTTCAATATGTATTTATATATATATATATTTCTCTTTTTCAATATATTTTTTCAATATATTATTTTGTTTTCAATATATTCTTTTTTTATGTTTTTTTCAATATATCACTTTTTCTTTCAATATATTTTTTTTATCTTTTTTCTTTATTTCTGCTGCTGCTGTTGTCTGCATCTGCATCTGCGTCTCTCTCTCTCTCTCTCTCCCTCCGTACCTGCAATGAAATGATTGCATGTGTGGACAGCAAGTACAGACTGCTTTTATAGGTATCTGCACATGTGCATGTGATGGCCTCTGCACCAATTGGTGGCCACCATTTGGCAATTGCATGCAGCCTGCTGTGTGGTACTTGCAGTACTCACTGTCATAGCAACCCAGTGCTATAAATTGCTAAGTCAGGTAGGCATAGCCCTTTCAGCTTTCCAAAGTGGGGACCATGCTTGTTTGCTGTGGACACTGTTGTGTAAGTCAGAAGGTTGGTATACTTCTTCTAACTGATGCTAGGGGTGTAGCCAGTGATTTGAATGTTGTACTCAGACCTGAATGTTGCCACTTCCAGTACACAGTTGACAGTGTAGAATTGTACTCACCCCTACAAATGCTAACACAAGATACATGGGAGTATGTAGTTTCTTTTCTACTTATACAATTAGCTGCCATACATACATAGTTATTGAGATGTTTTCATTTGGCACATGAACTGTTTGGGAACTGCTATACTGTGGATATTAATGTACTCACTTCTGCACAGTTTGTGCTTTTCTTTTGTTGACATTATCACAGGATGCTCATGAAAACTGGACAATTCCAGTACTGAGTATGCCTACCTACATCCTTGCTGGACCCTGAACACACAGGTATTTTGTACATTTGGGTGGGGATTGTCCTGCTATGATACTGTGTGGGGGTTGTAAAGTGCTGCTGTAACATTATTTACTGCTAGAATGGCTGGTTCTGTTATCACAGTCATGTAATGCAATTCCACAACAACTGCTGGTAAAGTTCCACAGAACAGGTTTTGTGTTATGGCATTCCTATCTTTCCTTTACATTCACTCATTCTGATGCATGATATATATATATTTCAGCAACAACCTGCTATATATCTACTGTGGCTTAGTGGTACTTCATGCAGTTTAGTGTGTCCAAGGTCCAGGGTTCGAGACTGACAGTGGTGTTTTATTTTGCTGCTGAGCAGAACAAGGGCCCTCACATGCAGGTTGACTAAGGCACTTTTAAGCAGTTGTAAGTGGGTTTGCGTGACACTTAGCAATACTTAGCTAAGCGCACACATGCGCACACTTGCGCAAACCCACTAATGACTGCTTAAAAGTGCTTACTCCCGCTAACCCCCGCGCTAATTTCTTTGAAAGAAAAGAAAATGGGGAGATAGGAAAGTGGTGAAAAAGGGGCACAAAGAGGGAAAGACAGTAGGGAAAACAGCTAGGGATGTGCAGGATGGGTGTAGGGAAGGTCCATAGCTGCCCATTTCTTTAACAGCAACAGCTGTGCATATACTAGAAATTTGGAGGGAATTTTGAAACCTTCAACCCCTGAGAGAGGGGTGAGGACAACAAAGTATGTTGTACTGCCAATTAAATTTCAGTTTATGTGTCCAGCGGACATGTGTGCAAAATGGGCAGCTATGTATGGGGCGTAATTTTTTTGTGGGAGCAGATTGCCCATTTTTTTTTCAGGTGAGAGTGGAATGTGGGGTAGGGGAAGTAGGTATATTTGGGGAGGTAGGTTGGGGAGGTACACAGACAAGACAAACAAGATGCATACAGGGGCAGAATATGACACATGGGGTGGGTGAACACCATTGACGGGGAAGGATGTTTGGAAATCGCAAGCCCATGAGCCCACAGATGGCAACAGTGGAACTGAGATCCCCACCCATGGGCAGTCACCACTGCACCTTCACAGCCCAGAGGGTGGCTGTGCTGGGGGCTGTGTAGGAGGGGCAGGCTCACCCGTGAGTCATGCCACTCTTGCCTCGAGCTGGCATAGAGGATCAGCGACTGAACGCTGGATCTCCCTATGCACCACAGCCTGGACCATTCAGAGGGTGATAGGTGGCCCTCCTCCGGCCACGCTTGCATGGGGGGATGAGCCCCATCCCCTGCAGTGCTTCCACCTGAAGGTGGCACAGAGCCAATGGAGGAGGAGGTCCCGGGCTGGGCACCGGACCTGCTGGTGCCAGGTGCCATCGCCAGCTGAGGTGGGACAGGTGGGTCCGCTGGGACCGGCCTTCCCATACGTTCTATGTTTAGTAGGATTTAATGACAATATGGGTTGGTAACAGCCAACAGCATTCCAAATTAGTTGTAACAGCATGCAGTAATATTCCCATTAACCCAACACACCAGAGTTCCAACAGTTGAACAGCAAGCATAACACATGCATATATAGAACAACAGTGGACATTCCAACAGCATGCAGGATTGATTGGTGGCAACAGGCCACCAAGATTGTGGTGTTTGAACAGGGCACATGCATCAAAGTAAATGCAGATATTTATAAAACAATAGGACATATGTCCCAACAAATGTTTTGAGATTAGACATACCCATTGAGGTGTGGAATTGCATTGTTTATGCACATACAGTAGGGTGTAAAAAGATACCTCCATTAACATCTTATATGTACTTATAGTTTACACTACATTCCTATTGACTGCAGGTGTATATCCCCTACATGTATTATTACACTAGGCAACGTGCATTAAGTTGTGAAATGGGTTTGGCTAGTTCCTTATATACCTGACCTGTATCTGACATACAAACTGTCCAGGATGCAGATGTTACTGCTATGTATTTATATATTTTATTTATATTTATATATCTACATATCTGGATGTGTTCAGGTGACATTATCAGTTATATTTCTACAGCCCCTACATTTCTAGCAGCACACTGACATTTCTGGGGAACACATTAACAAGCTACCCGTGTGCCAGATTTACCTATGCATGCCAGCCATTAACCAACAGTTGAGGACTGTATATATGCTTCACAGCTACTGGCACTCCCTTCATCCACTTTATATGGGCCTGGCCAAGTGTGGGTTGACAGCGCTTAATACAACAGTACTATTTATATAATGCAAGAGTACAACAACATTTCAAAGTAAGTGACACAGACACACTCCAGGAATTATACCTTTATTAATTACATTACACACTTTTCTAGAGGCTCTCTCATTTATTTGATATTACAGTGCATGCAGAAGACTTATTCAAGATGTATTATACCTTTATTAATGGGTTACAACACTCTTTTTCAGGCTCTCTCACTTATTTTATATAACAGTACATGCAGAGAAATTATTCAGGACTTATTATGCCTTTATTATTGGGCTACAACACTTTTTTCAGGCTCTCTCACTTATTTTATATAACAATACATGCAGAATAATTACTAACCTGCCTGGTGGTGCAGCCTTAGCAGCCTATCTGCATAGGCTTGCTGATTCGCAGCACGGACACCTACAGCTGTGAAGTAAATGAAGGGATATTGAGACATACCTGCCCATTATATAGACTACAATAGCAATTCTTACATACTCCATTCCATGGCTACCTACTCAGTATTGGGGCATTTTCATTCCCATGGGCCTCCTGTGTCCATTGGTTCAGTTGGTCCTGCTTCCATCTCTTCAGGTCTGCGTAGTGGTGTCTGACCTGCTCACCAGTCCGAGGGATGCCTGTGGCACTGGTGAGATCATGTGCTAGATGGTTCCAGGCTTCCGCTTTGTACTCAGTGCCTTGGAACTGGCCCTGCAGGAGTCTTGCATCATGATGATGGATGAGGAGCCAAACCATCACTTTTGACTCCTCAATGCCCCACCGTTGCACTCAAAAATGAGAGCCCTCTCCAGCACCAGCCATTCTGACTGCAGATGGGAGCTACAACCAGTTATGGCAATTATTCCCACCTATGGAGCTTAAATATGCCTCATTTCCCACACTTATTTGTGATTGGCCGGTTTTGAAAAATCTCAGCTGAGTGCACACCTGCTTAGCACTGAGTAAACTTTGATTAATATGTATATGTATGTTGACAGTGCATGAACAGCAAAAGCTGTCATGGCTTAGTGGTTCAGTACTGTGATTATGGTGCACAGTATCCCGGGTTCGAGGCCTGTCATTGCTTTTTATTTTACTACTGGCCTGACTGGCTAGGAGGTGTGGCTGTGTTTAGCTGACTTTGCTCAACTTTGCCCAACGTTGCTCTACGTTGCCCAACGTTGCCCGACGTTGCGCTAGTTAGCGCGGTGCACATCTCCGCGCAAACATGTTTTGTTTGCGCTAGTTGGCACGATGCGCAGCTACACGCAAAGCCATTGTGCTAGTTAAAGCAGTGCTTAGCTATGGGCAATTATTCTTAAATGTGCTTAATACTGGTAAACATTGCTTAGCAGTGCTTCACATTGCTTAAGATAGGTTACTTATGCATTCATTAGTATGCATGACTGTTTCACCTTCTTATATATATTTAAAATATTGTTCACTACTACATAGGCCATTTCAATGCATTTTAATAAAATTTAAAAGGTAAATGTCAGGAATTATTTTTATGCACAGATTTCCTACAGAAAATGGAAAGGGGAGTGGTGGGACTCGAACCGGGAATGCCTCCTCTTTGTGCGAAGGCTCTACCACTACGCTATTGCTATTTGGATTAATTTGCATATAAGTGGTTTATTATCCTCTTCGATGTCTCAACTGCTTACTGTAGCTAAGCAATGGGCACACCTGCGCACACACGCACAAACACGGGCAGCTATATCGGGAATAACAAAAAAATAATTGTTTTACATTTTATTTCATTTGTACAGGGGTTTTGAATGTGGGGGAGTGTAGTGTTGGGGATATACACATTTGAGTGGACTCGCTCATATCTGGTGACATTTGCAGATTTAGGCACTTGCAGGGGCGTGGATATTTGGACTGCTCAGCAGTCTGACACACCCCCTGCACTCGTGCACGCTCCGTGTTAGCCTTAGAGTTGACTCAGCACACCCTCATGAATATGCATGGCGCGCTGACATCATACTCTTAGGCTGCCGTTTCCGTGTAAGACTTATTTAGTCTTACACAGAGGATTACTGAATCCCGGCCTATATGTTAGTTATTTCATTACATATTTGTACTCTGATTATTTTTATGTATCAGAATCATTAAGGAGTTATGCTTATTGTATCTCAATGGTCCTGCTGTTGTAATGTGATCTAAGAGGGGTATTTTTCCCCAAAATGCACTTCAAGACCCATTTTTGTATGATATGCTAGGCATAAATAAATCATTTTTTGTTTTGCTTTGCATGAAATGCTACACATAAAAAATAATTTTTTTCTCCAAACATATTTATTAAATTTTTCACATATGACAAAGGCAATTTTACATTTATATAAACGAAAAATATAAAAAATGATACCACTTTATTTGCAAACAGTTTACATCACAGACACCACTGAAACAAATGTAGTTGCAAACATTATACATCACTTATAAACCATCCAGTCATTGTCAGTTAAGCATTATATGGTTCATTCAAATCTTGCCTCTTAAACCTCATTCCTGCCCTTCATACATTGTTCTCACAATTCCCATTTCTCCTATGTAGTTTGCTCCTTCCCTTTTCTAAAGACTCCAATTCCAGTTGTTTACCTCTGTTACAATATTCACTACTTCTAGTAAAATTGGTCTAGACTTTGATTTCCATTTTCTAGTAATTGCTTTTTTGGCACCCAGCATAATTAGGCTCAGCAAAGCTTTACTATGTCTGATCAATTCCAATTCTGTAGCATAACTCAAAAAACCATCTCGTAATGGGTTGGACCCAAGCATGTGCAGAACTGATGGCATCATACACACTAACACCACAGAGATAGCAAACTTGCTAGCGGATAGGTTTGATGAACATTTCACTCCCTTATCCCCTCCTAACTTCCAACAAACCCTCCCCCAAGCTCCCCCCACCTTACAAATCTGAAGAGCAGGACCTCAAAGCCCTGCTCAAAGCAAAGAACACAGCCTCTATGGGACCAGATGACATCCCAGGCTCTCTTCTAAACAGACTAAAATATGAACTAGCATCTCCACTAAGTACTCTTTTCAATCGTAGCCTAACTACAGATTTTGTTCCTGCAGAATGGAGAACAGCTACAGTTATTCCCCTCTACAAAGGTGGCCTAGCAACTGATCTGGGGAATTACAGACCCATAAGCCTGACCAGCCTCATCTGTAAGGCCATGGAACATATAATTATGGACCTCATAAATTAAGACATGTTTAACTGTGTTTTTATTTTGCTTATACTTGCTGATTTTTAGTATTAAATAGCTTTAAACCTCCTTGTGGTGGGCAAGCTTTGTTTTCTTTGTGCTGTTAAGTTTTAGTTTGGCAAGCTGCCTTTAACTGTCTGTGGTGCATTTTTACCTGGATAAATAAAGACATCAGTAACCTCCAAACCCTGGATCCTACCCAATTCAGCTTCATGAAGGGCAGATCCTGCCTGTTAAATCTGGTGGATTTCTTGGAAAGTGTGACCAAGTCTATTGATGGGGGCAAATATGTGCTCACAGCATACCTCGACTTGACAAAGGCTTTATACACAATTCTGCATTCAGGCATTACCGATAAACTTAGGAAACTGAATGTAAACCTCTTCGTTATAAAATGGGTTGCTAACTGGCTCACAAACTGGACACACACTATCAAAGTGGGTGACTCCATATCAACCAGTGGACCTGTTACCAGCAGGGTGCTACAGAGGTCAGTGCTGGGCTCCTACTATTTGGTAAATACTTCTCAGAAGTTCAGGTCAGAACTAAAATGTGGTGGCTAACCAAGTTTGCAGATGACTGTAAACTAGGTGCAATCATTGAATCCCCAAATTATGTCAGTATACTCCAGGATGGTCTCACATGGACCAGTCTCAAACTAAATGCAAAGAAATGCATCATCATTTCCTTTGGCACAAATAATGTACCTTCACACTATCAAATCAATAACAATACCCTAAGTACCCATGAAGTGGTAAGGGAACTGGGATCACAGGTTAACCACAACCTTAACTTCAAACAACAATGTGTCTACCATTGTAAGGAAAGCTTTCCAAATAGCTTACTCAATTAGCACAGGCATCGCATCAAGAGCAAACAAACTTATAACCCCCTATACTCTACAGGTTTACCTTTACATACCCAAAAATCACAAGTACGATTGCTCATATGAGCGAATCCAAAGCACAAAACACAAAACCGTGACAGTTTCTGATGTTCGAAAATCAGCAAATCAAAAAGCATATTCGCTGATTTTCAAACAAAAAAAGTCAAATACAAATTGTAATGCAGGGGGCAAGCCCCCCTGCACCCCCCACACTCACTACTTTAATATACTAACTCCGAGATCACACTACAGCGGGGAAAGGATCCATTTCTCGATCCCCACTATAGTGCAATCCGCACCTAAAATGCCAAATCTGCAATGAGCAAATGTCACTGTGCATTTGCTCAATGCACATTTGAATCATTTTTCTTTCAATGTTTACGAACTTAGCAAACATCCTTTTGTGCTTATGTCATTCACCCATGAGCAGAACGCACATATAAAGGTAAACCTACTCTACACTTATCTGGCCCATAATTGAGTATAACTCCCCATTCGGTATGTACTGTACTAAGCATCTACAGCAAGGCCTCAAAGATTTCTAACAAAGAAGATCAAGGGCCTCCAGCATGTGCTTTACATGGTCTGACTAAAATCCCTGTCAGTAAACTCTGTATCATATAGACTTCTTAGGGGAGACTTGTGATTGGCATACAGACCAACCCAAGACTCAAACCTAATTCCAGGGACTTAAATATGGGTTGCAACTTAAATAAGACATGCTGGAGGGACAGATTTATCTACCAGCAACTGCCACATCTTTGGAACAGGCTTCCAATTCATGTGAAACAGAGCACCTCTATGACACTGCTCAAGAGGAACCTGGATGAGTGGATGGGGCGCCATAAATTCTAACTGGGGATAGCAACCACAACCCTCCTAGACATGGGCAGCCATCACTAAATGCAATCTTGGGTACTGACTAAGACTTATATTGTATTACATTGGGTTGAAATGGCTAGGCTTAAAATGACCTCCAGGTTGATAGCCTAGTAATCTCATATGATCCTATGAGCCTATGAATTAAAGAAACTGTAGGCATAGTCAGCCTTCCATCTTCAAAATGCAGAATATTACATATTTACTAACAACTAGGAAGGAAGCCCACTCCATGGTTAAAATGGGTATTTTAAGCTGTTTGATACCCCCACTATTTCTTTGCCTGTCAGAACAATCACTTGGTTACAACATAAAATTTTCCTTTTACACTGTTTATAAGACAAAAACATTATACAGCAGTTGTAATATGTTGTGTTTTGCCACACACCCAGTTCTTCAAACATTAGAGACTTGAGGGTAAGTTGAAAAAGTCCAGTATAAAATCCTGCATCTCACCACACACACACACACACACACACACACACACACACACACACACACACACACACACACACACAATGTATACGCAAGCAAATTATTTTCATAGTCTCTGTCTTAGAATATATATATATATATATATATATATATATATATATATATATATATATATGGATCTAGGACGTTTGCTCGACTGAGCAAATGTCCAAATCCATAAAACCCGAACACACTTTAACAAAAGTGCTTTTATCAAAAAAGCACTTTCATTAAAGCGTGTGACAAAAAAAACCACTACATTTACATTTTAGCAGGGGGGATTTGCCCACCCTGCACCCCCATGTGCCTCCCACACCCCCCTATTTTAATATTCTCCCTCCGAGACTGCATTACAATGGAGAAAAGGGAAATTTCTCTTACCCGCAACCTTGGCAACAGTTATACTTACGTGAAAGTGCTTCTTCGGTGAAAAGCACTTTCATGTAAGTACGCTCAGCCATTTGGATTTCAGTCATTTGCTCAGTCGAGCAAACGTCCTAGATCCATATATAGATATGTGTATATATATATATATATATATATATATATATATATATATATATATTTATAGTTACAAATTCTCAGTGACAAATGTCCTTAGCTTTGCTCACCAGTTCAATTATTATTACTTCATTCTTTGACCCACAGACACACATGCGAGCACACACACGCATGTCAGTTACATATGCTGTATGACTTACATGTCATATATTTGCTTGAGATCATTGGAATGAATAAATACATAAATAATGGCCCAGAAATGTCTCTCATCTCACTTATGTCAGAACCATACAGTGCAAATTTTCTCTGCCCTCTTAACTTCCTAGTTCAAGAATTGGAAACAAGGAACAAAATCAGGAACAGCTTTTGAACACCTCTTATACTTCTGGACAAAGCCAAAAATAATGGGGGACAAAAAAGGACACATTTTAAATATTGTTATTTTATGTACTGGCAATCAGGTAAATCCAGTAGGCAAAGTTTTGCTTATCAGAGGTAACCCAAGAGCACTGTTTGGTTAAGGGATTTGCTCAAAGTCACAATGTAGGTAAATGGTGGTGAAAGGAACAGTATGTATTGCATGGACATGCATTCTCTGAACAATAAAAACTATGAAACTGTAATGACTAACATTACTGACTCACAGTAATCCTCAGTGATTTACCTGAAAAAATGTTTAATTTACATCTTGTTGACTGGGTTAGTCCTAGTAAGCTAGTGACCTCTTTTCAGGGGAGACCCAAGGTGGTATTGGTGAAATTTATACTACTAAGGTAAATTTGCCCAGGGCATTGTGGATCTTGCCCTACTCTTTTTGATAGGTGTTATGGGAGCTTTTACATCTACCTGAGCTATCACCAACTCATGCAGATGGGACTTCTTTTTAACATCATATCCAAAGGGCAGTGCACTCAACAGTGCAGTGCAACCCCCCCCCCCCAGTGCTACACTGCAGTGTCAGCAATTCATCTACATGGTGTAGGAAGAGAACCCATAGCCTTTTGCACCAAAGGTGAGGGTGCTACCTTTTGCACTGCTGACACCAAGTTAATGACGGACAGAGCATAATCAATGAGGCCAAATCAGTGATGTGCTCCAAAATTAGAGACAGATAAGACACAAACTATTCTAATTAATTCCAAAAGTTAACAGAACAGGTTTTCCAGGAACAAATATTTTCTCAATATTTGAACATAAAACTATGAAAATCTAATAGTTGGCATTACTGACTAACTATAAAAATTAATGATTTTTAACCCTCATAATTTACCAGAAAGTGAACACACAATTGAAGGTCTGGCAGTTAGTGCAAAAGATTAAAGCTTTAACTTCTCAGTGAATTGTTTCCTGTAGTCAGTGGTACAGGGTTTGATTCTTTCTGTTTTTCCTACTGTGTGACTTTAATTAAGTTGCTTAACCAAACAGTGCTCCTGTGTTACCCTTTACCTAGTTTAAATAGAGAAAAATATATAGGACATTCATATGAGACTAAGTACTAATGTGCAGTTTCTGAACAATAAGAGAAGAACCAAATCATGGTCAAGTGTGACCCTAAGCAGAATAATGGACCAGAGCCCCCACCCCCCTGACTGCAGCCATCCCAGTATCCAGTTACTTGGCTATCTCTTCCCATTTACCATAAAACACAGTTGAAACCTGTCATTGTACATGTGAAGATTGGATTAAGATGGGTGAAGGCTGCCAACCTAGTCAAATAGAATTTGATACATAATTCTATCAATTGTATAAATAAATGTAAAATACAGGCTTGTGTTTTTAAATGAAAGAAAACACTGTAAAATGTGAACTTCAAGATTGTTGCAACATTGCCATCTGCTGTAAGGAAAACCAAGCCAAGCATTTCAAATGTGTCTTGTGAAGCTGAAAAGATCTTATGAATCTCTTTGATGTTTACAAGTCGGCTCCAGTGAGTCTGGATAAAGGTTTCAAGCCCATTGTTTTAAGGTTAAAGTTAAGGGCCAGAATTTACATGTGGAAGGTGCTTTATTGCTCTGGTTTCTGATAGATTGTATATGTGAAATGCCTTTTATTGTTGTAGTCTCCTGAGCAGGTGTTAGCTTGCTAAATAATGCAGTTTGTGGCCTGGGAACTCCAAACCTAAGCGTCAAAATGATGTAATTTGGGAGGGCCTCAGCAGAGGTGTTGGTTCGTGTTTAAAAACTATTGTTGAGTGAGAGACTGGAAAGCATTTTGATCTTGGACATCTAACCCAGCACTGCTTATGCTTTATCTATGTAAGTAGGATTATAGCACTGTAGTAGTATTGTCTTGTGTTTTAATTATTTATTATTAAATATTTTAAAAACCTTTACCTGTGGCTGGTTTATGTAGAGATAATTTAACCTCTAAACTACATTACATATTTACAGATTTTACTGTCTAAGTCGCTCCAAATTAAGCCTCTACTATGTGTCATACTACCATTGGATTATAATATTGCAGAGTAATAATTGGACACCCTTTTAAGGACCTTTTAGTAGCTGATAATATTAGCTGGGTGGTGGCAGGAATTACTACTGTATGGTCTGGGTAATAGGGGCACAGCTGGAGAACCTGTGCTAGCCTTTTCCCAGGAGGGTCTGTGTGGTTGTATAACCTTTTCTCAAAGTGTGTGTGTTGTGTCAGCTACTGGGGCAGGGACACGAAGCATTGGATGGACAGAGAGGGTACTGGAGGTTTTAGCTTGCCCAGCTAGGCTGAGACCTGGACCCTATAGCTGTGCCAGTGGGGAGTCTTATTGGGGACCTGGAAAGAAAGGGAGCAACCAGCCCCAGACTGACTGTGATCTCTGTGTGCACTTAAGGGAAATTGTACTTTACTGTGTGTATTAGATATCCTTTCCTCTTCTAGGAGACAACCTCCCTGGTGTTAGTGGTAAGGATTGAGGCTCCTTGATTGCTGGGCTAGGGCATGGTCATCAAGTATTGGTGGCAGTGGTGGGATATCCTATTACATATTGGTTTGCTGTGGTGGGATCCACATCACATATTGATTAGTTGGCAAACACTAATTGGCTTATAGTGGTGTGGGTAGAGCAAATTCCTGTAGCTTATGTACAGTGATCTCTAAAAGTGTTTTGTACTCTAAAACAGCCACGCAGTGTATACTCAGAATTCAGATCACAACTGTTTTATAGGTTCATAGGTTCATAGATTAGTACTAGACTAACTGCCCTTGTAAGCCTAGCCTATGCCCCTATCCCCTGTGAGCCTCAAACCCCTCACCTTGTGTTTGTAAAGCAAACAAAGTTTGTAAAGCAAATAATAACACCACCACCCCACACACACACACACACACCACATCTTTCCATCCCCGACTACCCTACCCAATATGACATTCCGTGCCATCAACATATTTACCATTCAGCCATCCATACTATCAACATGAAATCACACCCATGTGTTTGTCTAACAAACATACATTTTATTATATTTTTTTTTACAAGCATTAGCAGAAGTGCTTTTTTACAAAATTTAAAAAAAGGCACCAGAATAATAAGTGTCACAACAGCAGAAAAAAAAAAAAATGACGAGTGGAGCGAGTGGTTTAGTAATTTGTTTAAAAGGTGAACAAAAAATCATGTTTTTAATTGCTATTTTTGTTATTAATATGCTAGGTTCATAGGTTCCTTATTTCATTTGTTAGCATAGTGTTAGTCAGGGTGAGCAGGCAGCATGTCAGCAGAGGAGTATGAAAAGCTGACAAGGAGTCACCTGTCGGAGATGTGCCAGGCTATGGGACTGGTGCATTGAAACCTGACTAAGGCAGACCTGATTGCAGCCTTGGTTACAGCTGCATCAGAAAACAGCAACCTGGAGGACAATCAGACTGACAGTGGAGATACAATAGCCTCAGAGAATGGACAGCTCAACCTTTCTGCAGTGGACATAAAAATCCAGCTGGAGCTAAAGAGACTTGAGTTTGAGGCCAGGGATATGGAACTAGAAGCAGCTGAGAAAATAAGGAGTCTACAAGCTGAGGAAAATGAATGGCAGATGAGGCATGAGAGGGAAATGCTGACTCTTCGCCAGAGTTATGGAGGTAATGGGGAAGGGAGTAACTGGACCCCAGAAGCACAAAAGTTCAGTAAATTTCTTCCACGGTTTAAAGAGGGAGATAATTTTGATAGCTTTATTCATATGTTTGAGCAGGTATGTAAACAGTATGAAGTTGACCAAGGACTCTGGGTATGGTTCCTGACCCCCTTACTCCATGGTAAAGCTGTAACTTCTTTAGCAAAAATGCATGACACTGACTGTTTTGATTATACTGCTGTAAAAAGACACTTGTTGGAATGTATTAAGCTAACACCTGAAATGTATAAGAAAAAGTTTCGGGAGCACTGATGCAAGGCAGATGAAAATGTATGTGAATATGTTGCTGAACTGAGCACTTATTTTCATAGCTGGGTGAGTGGATGTCAGGTCACCACTTTTGAAGGACTGGCAGACTTTTTGGTAAGGGAACAAGCCCTTAGCACTTTGCCTGAGGACATGAGGATCTGGTTAGCTGATAGACAGTGTGCTACTTCAGAGGAGTTGGGGAAGAAGGGAGACCTATACCAAGCAAGCAGAGCAGCCCTGCACAGAAAAGGGACCCCCAGTACTGCTCATGGGACTAAAGGAACCTATGGTGGGCAGCACAGACTGCCCCAACAGAATTCGTCAGTAGCAGGGGAAGCCACTAGTCCAGGTACATGTCCAGGAAATAGGATTAAATGTTTTGAATGCAACCAGTGGGGCCATGTGGCATACAGACGTCCACGGAGGCAAGGTGGGGAACCAAAGGTGAGGGAGGTAGTAAGTGGGAAAGACAAAATGCCAACAGTAGGTTGTCTTGAGACAACTGGGGTATGGAACTACCATCCTGCAGATGTCCTGAGAGGGAAAGATTTGGATGAGGCAGTACTATGTACTCATGCAGTTACATGCAGTGATGCTAGGAGACAAGCATGTGGATCTGGTAGCCTGGGGGAGACCTAGACAGACTGCATACTTGCAGCCTGGACTGCTGAGGTGGTTACTTCAGGGAGGGGGTTGCTCTGTAGCAGTGAGACTGAAGGTGAGACACAGCTTCTTGTGGGTACTGATGGTCCCTTGGACAGAGTGGCTGCAAAGGTGGAGGTGAGTAGTAGTACCCAGGCTGACAGTGAGGCACTACTGTCAGATGATGCCAGACTTCCAGTGGAAGGGGAGCTGGGAAGGGTTACAAGGAAAGACTTGAGACAGGCTCAGATCTCAGACTCTACATTGCAAGGCCTGAGGCAGGTAGCTAGGGAGGTACCTGATTCTCAAGGGAAAGAGATATGTATACTGGAACAAAGGGTTACTGTACAGAGAGTGGACCCCTGAGGGAGGGCTAGAAGGTGAGAGAGTACAACAATTGGTAGTGCCTAGAGCTTATCGTATGGTGCTTCTAGCCATAGCCCATGATATTCCCTTTGCAGGTCATATGGGCATAAAACGTACAAAGAGGTGTATTGTGCAAAATGTCTATTGGCCTGGAATTTCCAGAGATGTAACAGGGTACTGCAGGACCTGTGAGCAGTGCCAAAAGGTAGGCAAGGCAGGAGATGAGGTGAGAGCTCCTTTGATGCCTTTGCCTGTGATTGAGGAGCCATTTCAGAAGGTAGCTATGGATATGGTGGGCCCTCTGAGTACCCCAAGTTCCACGGGGAAAAAATATATCCTAGTGATTGTAGATTATGCTACACGATACCCTGAGGCCATGGCTTTGTCCTCCATTGAGGCCGAGAAGGTGGCAAGTGCTTTGCTAGAGATTTTCAGCAGGGTAGCTTTTCCAAAAGAAATACTGTCTGACAGAGGTGCCAATTTTATGTCAGACCTGCTGGCTTGTCTATGGAAGTCCTGTGGGGTGAAGCACATGAAGACCACCCCCTACCATCTCCAGACTACTGGTCTTGTTGAGAGGTTAAATTCTACAATCAAGTCCATGCTACGGGCATTTGCAGATCAGTTTAAGAGGGAGTGGGACAAATATTTGCCCCATCTGTTGTTTGCTTACAGAGAGGTTTCACAGGAATCCACAGGCTTTTTACCCTTTGAGTTGCTGTATGGGCATAGGGTGAGGGGACCTCTAGATTTAATTTGAGATGAGTGGGAAGGTGAGTGTGAGTCTCACAAGGAGTCTGTTGCAGCATATGCCCTGAACCTCAGGACAAGGCTCAGGGAACTCATGGGCCTGGCCCAGGAAAACCTGGCAGAAGCCCAACAACAGAAAAAGGTGTGGTATGACAGGAATGCTCGAGCTAGACAGTATGCTGTAGGGCAGCAGGTAATGGTTCTCATTCCTGTCAGACACAACAAGTTGCAAGCAGCTTGGAAGGGACCCTACAAGGTGATAAGAAAGGTAAGTGATGTTAACTACATAGTGGAACTGCTAGGCAGAAGGCAGGGGCACAAATTGTGCCATGTTAACATGATGAAACCTTACCATGATAGGGAGGTCCTTGTGCTGAACATTTGCAGTGGATTACAGGAGGAGTCTGAGAGAGATCTTGTGACTGATCTCCTTAGTGAGGCTCAGGCTGACACCTTGGTACAAAGGGTAGCAATGTCCCAGCAGCTATCTCCTACCCAGGTTCGAGAAATCTGAGCAATGTTGCAGGAGTTTGGGGGAATGTTCACTGGGGAAACCAGGGATCACCCACCTGGTGCAGCACCAGGTGGATACAGGACCCCAAAGGCCTATCAGGCAGGCCCTTTACAGGGTGTCTGAGAGAGTCAAACAGACTCTGAGGGAGAAGGTACATGAGATGTTGGAACTAGGGGTGATTCAGGAATACAACAGTCCCTGGGCCTCCCCAGTGGTACTGGTGCCAAAGAAGGATGGCAGCACCAGGTTCTGTGTGGATTACAGTAAATTAAATAGTCACACAGAGGCAGATGCTTACCCCATGCCTAGGACAGATGAGGCCCTAGAGCAGCTGGGTGGAGCTAAGTATCTTACAACCATTGATCTTACCAAAGGTTACTGGCAGGTGCCTTTGACTCCCAGTGCTAGAGAGAAGCTAGCCTTTGTGACTCCTTTTGGCTTGTATGAGTTCACAAAGATGCCCTTTGGGATGAAGAATGCCCCAGCAACTTTCCAGAGGCTGGTAGATCATATCTTACAGGAGCAGGAGGGTTTGCCCTTGGTTACATGGATGATATTGCTATCTAAAGCCATTCCTGGAAAGAGCACCTTCAGCATGTCAGGGAGGTGCTGGGCAGACTACAAAGGGCAGGGTTGACCATTAAGCCGAGCAAATGTCAGGTGGGTATGGCAGAGGTCTCCTACCTAGGACTTAGCGTGGGGAGTGGTAAGATAAGGCCAGAACCTGCCAAAGTGGAAGCCATTCAGGCATGGCCTGCACCTGTTACCAAAAATCAGGTGAGGGCATTCTTAGGGACAACAGGGTACTACAGAAAGTCCATTCCCAATTATAGTACCATAGCTGCTCCCCTCACAGATTGGACAAGGAAGAACAGGCCAGATAAGGTAGTGTGGACCCCAGAATGTGAGCAGACATTTCAGAAGCTTAAGGAAGTTTTGTGATGACCCCCTGCGTTAGCCAGTCCAGACTATAGCCAAGAATTTGTTGTGCAGGTGGATTCTTCAAACTATGGGGTGGGGGCTGTACTTAGCCAGATTTCTTCAGAAGGAAAAGAGCACCCAGTGGTTATCTCAGTCGTAGGCTCCTACCCAGGTTGTGCAGCGGTAGAAAAGGAATGTCTAGCCATAGTGTGGGCACTACAAAAACTTCAGCCTCATCTGTATGGAAGAAAAGTCACTGTGATGATAGATCACAACCCCCTAACATGGTTAAACAGACTCAATGCCAAGTTGCTAAGATGGAGCCTGGGGTTGCAAGATTATGATATGTCAGTGCAGCACCGCAGTGGGAGTAGCAATGCCAATGCAGATGGGCTCTCAAGACAGGGAATGGGGTGAGGTACACCCAGATAAATCTGACACTCTCAAGCAATGTTTCTCAAGGAGCACTTGAAAAACTTGCTTTAGTTCCCCGGGGGGGAACAGATGTGAAGATTGGAGGAAGATGGATGAAGGCTGCCAGCCTAGTCAAGTAGAATTTGATACACAATTCTATCAATTATATAAATAAATGTAAAATACAGGCTTGTGTTTTTAAATGAAAGAAAACACTGTAAAATGTGAACTTCAAGATTGTTGCAACATTGCTATCTGCTGTAAAGAAAACCAAGCCAAGCATTTCAAATGTGTCTTGTAAAGATGAAAAGATCTTATGAATCTCTTTGTTGTTTACAAGTCAGCTCCAGTGAGTCTGGATGAAGGTTTCAGGCCCATTGTTTTAAGGTTAAAGTTAAGGGCCAGAATTTACATGTGGAAGGTGCTTTATTGCTCTGGTTTCTGCTAGAGTGTATATGTGAAATGCCTTTTATTGTTGTAGTCTCTTGAGCAGGTGTTAGCTTGATAAATAATACAGTTTGTGGCCTTGGAACTCCAAACCTAACTGTTAAAATGATGTAATTTGGGAGGGCCTCAGCAGAGCTGTTGATTAGTGTTTAAAAGTTATTGTTGAGTGAGAGACTGGAAAGCATTTTGATCTTGGACATCTAACCCAGCACTGCTTATGCTTTATGTATGTAAGTAGGATTATATCACTGTGTTTTCTCTTAAGATTAGCTAAAGATTAGAAAGTTAGATTAAGTGTTTTTCTTTGGCATCAGACCTGTCCTACTGTATTATTTTAAGTTTCTGTGTGATCTCTGAACTCTTAGATATCTCTGTGGTGTAGTAGTATTGTCTTGTGTTTTAATTATTTATTATTAAATATTTTAAAAACCTTTACCTGTGGCTGGTTTATGTAGAGATAATTTAACCTCTAAAGTACATTACATATTTACAGATTTTACTGTCTAAGTCAGTCTAAATTAAGCCTTGACTGATTAGTCATACTACCATTGGATTATAATATTGCACACTAATAATTGGACACCCTTTTAAGGGGCTTTTAGTAGCTGATAATATTAGCTGGGTGGTGGCAGGAAGTACTACCATATGGTCTGGGTAACAGGGGCACAGCTGGAGAACCTGTGCCAGACTTTTCCCAGGAGGGTCTGTGTGGTTGTATAACCTCTTCTCAAAGTGTGTGTGTGTTGTGTCAGCTACTGGGGCAGGAACACGAAGCACTGGTTGGACAGAAAGGGTACTGGAGGTTTTAGCTTGCCCAGCTAGGCTGAGACCTGGACCCTATAGCTGTGACAGTGGGGAGTCTTATTGGGGACCTGGAGAGCAAGGGAGCAACCAGCCCCAAACTGACTGTGATCACTGTGTGCACTTAAGGGGAATTGTACTTTACTGTGTGTATTAGTTATCCTTTCCTCTTCTAGGAGATGACCTCCTTGGTGTTAGTGGTGATGGTTGAGGCTCCTTGATTGCTGGGCCAGGGCACAGTCATCACAGTACATACTATTTTCTTCTTTAATTTTGCACTGATCACAGATATTTGGATTTAACTTAAAACTTTTATTAAATTTTTACAGCAAAAACAATGTCAGCCATTTAATGAACAAAATACCCTCACATTGAAAGCAGATAGTTTGACCACAGTAAACTTCTCTTCTTTTGAAATGTACTTGTCTTTTGGCTTTTCCCGGTTAGGGGTCACCACAGCGGAACTCCAGTCCGCTAATGATTTAATGATTGGCAGTGGATTTTTTTTACAGTGCCGAGTTGCCAGCCCAACGCCCAACCTTCGAAGAAGACACACCCATTCACACACACACCTACCTGCATGTCTTTAATATCACTCGACCTTGGGGAGAACATGCAGACTCCACACGGAAGGCGCTGCAGCCAAGAATCAAACGGGAGAACCTCATGCTGAGAGGCGACAACGCTAACTGCTGCACCACCGTGGCATTTGGCAATCCATTAAACGTCAACAGATGTACAGGGATTCATAGTTAAATAGCATATAACGAAGCACTAATTAGGGGCTATCAGAAAGGTGCAAGAATTCAAAAGGTAAATATGCAATGAATTCGTTAACAGCTTCGGACAGCCTACTGGACACATCTTTTTTCAGGGACAGCTCTTGAACACCCTTTGGTGAAATGACTTGGTAAAACTCACATAATAAAGGCTGAGGGAATCAAGAGCTACATTACAAGAAGCAGCTCATTAAGAGCGCATATCTGCACTAAATACCAAACTTTTGTAGCCCATCACAGTGCATTTCACACCCCTGTGCCTACAAAAAAACAAGTTACATGAAAAATGCATTTATCGTTAATATTTTAACATTAAACTCATAGACTCCATGCTGTGCATTTTATTCAAAGTCAAATAATTACACAGTCAACAGTCAGCAAAACAATGAAATGAAGGATCATACCAAAAAAATAAAGGACTCCTATAATGAAGCTCTGATTCCTTCCTTTACACCACAACTACTCTGAACTGCAAGATGCACACAAAAATATACATAGATGTGACTATTGCTTAAGGCCCCTTGCAGAACTATGTACGTTTATATGTTGCTTGTGATAAAATGAATGAAAAATTACACAATGACTGCAAAGTGTATTTCAGCTCACAGCTGTGAGAGCCACACAGTGTATCCCATCGCACACACCCCATGCACTCCCAACCACTTAGCTCAAGAATCAGAGAGAAAAGACCTAATAATCAAGAACAGATTATAAATCTCTTGCATACTGAGAAAGTTGCATTAGCATACATTTTTCTGAAGGACATGAAGTCTGAAAATCACGTCTGACATTTAGTGATGGTCTGTAATCCAGTAACAGATGAAAATAATTCTCAGTTTCTTTGTTCAAAAATTCTGAAGAAAGCCAAAACTAATTTTGTGGGGGAAAGGGACATATTTTAAATATATATTTTTCTTTAGGGAGGATTCAAACCCTGTACTCTGGTAATCAGTGTGGAGGATTAAGGTTACAGCTCAAGGTAAGAGGGTTTTATTGTCTCATTGAGCAAGTTTCCTTAATCAGAAAACTCCTACCTAATTTGGGCATTTTACACACACACACACACACACACACACACACACACACACACACACACACACACACACACACACACACACACACACACACTAAACTTACTGTTCAGCTTCTAGTTCTTGGGCTGTTCAGTACAAGCCATAAAGAAACTGCACTTGGCTCACTTTCACTGTCAGGAGCTGCGTGACCCTGGTTAATTCAAAATGCCTGCTAAAGAAACTGGCAACAGGCAACACAGGCTACACAGATGTCTGGTGCTAAATCTAAATTGAAGCAACTAATGGTTCATGCGGTTTTAAAAATCAGCAGTTAGGATGAGTTTTTATGAGCTTGTAAATTTACTTGAGCAGGAAAAATCTGCTCAAGGAATGCCATAGGCTCAGAGATTTACACATTTGTTCTGTTTCTAAATTTACTGGGGTGCTCGGGGGGGGACACACTTTCACAAGGAGGGCACATGCCCCTGTGTGCCCTGCCCCTAGCACCACCACAGGCCATAGCAGCAAAATTGTATATGAAATTTTTTTGTAGCCTACTAGCCATATAAATGCTGTCATGTGATGTTTACTACTGGGAATTAACCAGTTCTTGACAGCTTCTATCTTGGGATTTAATTACCTCTCCCCCAGTTACATATCCTAAGTATCTGCCTTCCGTCATACTGTTACTGCTTCTAAAAGTAAGGTGTGTAAGTCCTGCCTCTCTTAAAGGTTCCAGTACATGTACTTTGGCTAAATGTGACTCTCGACATTCTGAATATATTACTATGTCTTTAAGATACTCAGTTAAATACCTGACATGAGGTTTTAGAATTTCACCCTTGAGTCTTTGAAAGGTGGCAGGAGCTCTGTGAAGTCCAAAGGATAAGATAGTATAAATAAAAAAAAAGACCTTCAGAGTGGATAATGTAGCCTTTTCTTGGACGTCAGATGTAAAAAAAAATGTTCTAATACCATTTGGTCAAATCTAGGGGGGTTATAAACTTTGCTTTGCCTAGCCTTTCAGTGAGTATACCCAGTCTAAGCATTGCATAAATGTCAAACTTGGAAATCTCATTCATTTGCCAGAAATCATTACAAAATCTTATGGCATTATCCACCTTAGGAAACAAGCACAATCGGATTGTTTTGTTCACTCTTAAGCTAAACACTAGCTCATAATTTAAGAATCTTTCTTACTTTCTCATTTATTGCTTTCCTCTGAGCCTGCATGGTTTTAGTTTACCTTCATCCCTGGCACAGTTTCAGTATGACACAGAATTAAATTTATTTTACCAGGTAGTTCAGGAAAAAAAACTTTTATTTCTTAGAAAAAAACTAATTCACTTCCTTCTGAGCCTTTTTTTATTTTTAGTATCTCTCTTAGCTCCCAGGATGTCTACAGATGACTCAGCATCCCTCTGTGGGTTTACACATTTATGTGATATATCTGTTTTGGTCTCATCTTTGCAGCTTGTCTTGTTTTGTAGTTTATTTAATTTACTGTCTCTGTTATCCCAGGATCCTTGACATCTTATGAGGAATTTATTCTCAGCCAAGGGGACTATCACTAATAGCTTGTCTACTGATTTAAATTCTCAAAGTGCAACAATGTCCTTATATATGCCTTGTTGCATTTTTTTATCACATGTTCTTTTCTATTGACATCATAATTTTTTACCTGCCCTGCAAGTTTGTAAAGTGTGGTCTCACAGTTTTAAATGGGGATTTCTCATCCTTTGAAGTCTTCCTAGCTATATCCAGCAAGCCTCATAGATGTCACCCATACAGCAACTCAAATCTTGTTAAATATCAAGGCACCTCACAGCAACCAATGGTAGGAAAGTAACCATTCCCAGTTCTTACCATTTTGTTCTATGCCGTTATGATTAAAGCATTCCACTATCTCATCAATATAAACATGGTACATTGAAGTTCTTAACTGTTTTACTTTATAACACTGGCAAAGCTGGTTCATATCCTGGACATAAATGGAGTTCCATGATCTGTAAGTAGTTTGTAGGGTATTTAAACCCCGGAGCATAGTAACTGTAGATCTTTAACTATTGATACATCACTGATGTTTTACAGTGGTATTTTCAGGAAACTTTGCTCTATAGTAAATAATCACCAGAATGTATTAATAGCCATTACTGGATTTTAGTCATAGTCCTAGAAGATCCATGACCACCTACTTGAATGGGACCTCCATAATAGGGGGAGGTACCAGTGGACATCTGAACTCAGAATGTGCTGCTGTCTTATGACATTCTGAGCATGCTACATGGTAGTTCTCAATGTATTTCATTAGACAAGGCCAACAGAACACATCTACAATTCTAGTGTTATTTTTTCTATCTTTAAGTGTCCTTCCAAAATATGACAATGTGCCAGTTTTATCATACATTTTCTAAAGGTTTTAGTAGTAACATTTGGTGTAGTATTTCTTCTTAGCATGTCAGCCAGAATAAAGTGTAGATGCATAGACTACTAACAGAAAAATACCTAAACTAAGAAATAAACTACAAATCATCATCGCTTACTATGGACTTCTAAAGACATGAGAACCAGTGAACAAACCAAATTTATATGATGATTCAGTCTCATGAAAATAATGTAATCAGTGATGCAATAAAATCACATAAACAAACATCCAAAAATACATAAAAATAAATAAAAATAATTCATAACTTACCTGTACTCAATTTTAAAACACTGGTGCAGGTTCAATAAAGCCTACACAGTTTCCAAACTGTGTGCTCATTGCGGCACTATGCACACATGGTAGCGCGCCATTTTGTATTCGGTAAGTGGCTCTACAAGGTATGTACAGCTGCGCAAACAGGGTGAACATTGTGGCATGCTAATTACAGCATAAGCATCTGTACTGTATGCTAATCAACTAATCCAAGATGGAGGAGCTATTCAACAAGCTATAAAGAAACCATGTAGACTCAGTGCTGGTTTTCCCTGTGAACTCCAAACCTATTGGAATACAGCCATGGAAACTAGGCCACACAGAAAGAATGCTAGGTGCTGCTGTTGCTCCTATTCATGTGTGTGTACAGCAAGCCCATGTCTATGCTGCTGCTAATAGACCATGACCAGGAAGGAAAAGGGTTTTTAGACCCTGTTTAACTTTTCAAAATCTACATGAGGTGGAAATTGTAGAGTGCTACAGGGTAGATAGAGACACACTACAGGAACTCTGCAACCTCTGTCATACTCAACTGACAGCAAGGGCACACCAAGGGGAACCAATACCAGTGGAGACTAAGGTATATGTAGCACTTAGACTTTTAGCTACAGGAATCTTCAGAGACCAACAGGTGACATGCTGGGGATGTCACAGGCATCAGCATCCAGGAGCCTACATCAATTCCTGAATACTATACTACAACATGCCAGTGAGTACATATATTTTCCCTGTACACCTGAGGACACAGCCAGAACTATACAGGAGGTCTACCCTGCAACACACTACTCTGAAGTCCTCAGTGCCATAGGCTGCACAAATGTAGAAATCAAAGTACTACCCGGGGAACAGGGAAGTGTGTACATAAATAGAAAGAGCTACCACTCCATTAACTACATGTGTAATGCTAAGGGAATCATCCTGAATGTGTGTGCTGGCAACCCAGGCAGTTACCATGATTCACATATCTGGCACAAATGTCAACTGTATGAGATGTTTACTTGGGGGTATCTCATATGGCCATTTACTGGGAGATGCAGGTTATGCACTGGAACCGTGGCTGACGACTCCCATCAGAAATGCACACACACCAGCTGAAGAAACCTATAATGAGGCACAAGCTTAAACAAGAAATATCATAGAGCATGTGTTTGGGCTGCTGCAGTCACAGTTCTGGTGCCTAGATACATCTGGGGATGCCCTGCAGTACAATTCTCATACATGTGCTGAAATATTCACTGTCTGTGCCATGTTTCACAACATTATCTTGAGAAAACAGCTTTAGCAGAAACAGCACAGGAAAGGGCCACGCATCCCTCCAACACCACTGGCAAGGTCACCACAGCTGCATGCAGGTGAGGAGTCAGAAGGGTAGCCAGCAACCATTGTGGGTGTAGGCAGATGTAGGCCCTGAACTAAAATTCTTGCAATTGCTGAATTTCCAAGGTAAGTACTGAACTTAAAATAGAAAAATAAATGTCTAAGAATACAAATGAATTGGTGTATCCTTGTATACTGTTACTTGATAATGTAAGTAAGTAAAAGGTGGGTGATTTTTTTTACAGCAATTACATCAAGATGTGACAGTAATGACTTATATGAATACATGTGTCCTATATCAACTAATAGGCCTTGTGTCTAAAATGTAAAGATTTTCACCAAATGCTCAGATTGCCCTCATATGTTTGTAATGGCAAATCATTAAAGAGTAAAGTTAGAAAATAATGACACACATTTCAGTTTCAGACTTCATATCCCTGAAAACAAACATAAAAATAGTAACGCAAAACCTGTTATTCCAGTTTGTTAGACCACAATGTTTAAAAACTCTCCCCATTGTTGGGTCTTTGTCACAATTTTATTTATGATTTGGTCCAGCTTTGTTGATGTTAGAGTTTGGGAGGGATATGCACATTACAAAAACCTGTACGAAAACATTACAATTTGCAAAAGAGCATCACAAAAACAGATATACTAAGCACTAAGTCAGCTCAGACAAAAGACTTGTGTATCACTGAATCCAAATGACAGAAAACAAAGACATGGCACAGTTACCATAATTTCAACAGGGTGTTGTGTGTGTGTGTGGGGGCAGGAGGCATAAGCTGACAAAAAAGGTAGTGAGTGCATGTGAGTAAGAAAGAGAAACAGGCAGACATTTGGATAAAGTATCAAGTGACCACTGAGACAGAATGAGCTTTAAGCCTCACAACTGACCCATGTAACTAGTGTGTGTGTGTGTGTGTGTGTGTGTGTGTGTGTGTGTGTGCACGTGCATGTGTGAGAGACATAAACAAGCTCTGTACTAGCTCTATGTCCTGATATGTCAGAGAGGTGTGAGCCATGCATGGTAGAGGTGACAGTTCATCATCGTTGCCCCGACCCTGAGATCAGGCTATGCCAAGAGTTACACTGGCATGTCCACACCCACAGTCAGATGTACTCCTGCTGCTACCTGAACATAACCAATATCTGCTGGATGAGCTCTCCTCAGGAGTACACCAAAGATCACAACCCCATGTCCTGACCCTAAGAACAGGCTATGTCAAGAGTTGTACTGGCATGTCCATGCCTACAGTCAGATGTACTGCTGCTTCCTGAATATGACTGTTGTCTGCTGGACAAGATCTCCACATGAGTGCACCAAGAATTACAACCCATGGCTGCCATATCTGGGTGTGGACACTTCAACCACTGATAAAGCAGTGGAAGTAGTACCACTATGAAAGCTTGATCAGGCATGGCCACGTCAGCTAACATCAGATGATGTGGCTGACCTTTGCCCATGTAGATGCCGTCCCCCAGCCAGTTGACATTCCATCACACACCCCGCCCATTCCAACATGTCATTCATCTGATCCACTGAATTGGCAACACAGTGGAGACAGTCGTGCATGTCAGCCTGTACCACATCTACAACCCTAAAAATTTCCTTGGATTGGAACATGCCTGCACCTCCATGACAGCCCTAAACATACTTTGAGTGGCATGGAAAGACACCCCAGTATCAGGTCATGGGTGGACAGCAGGCCTCCTCCAAGCACCCGTAACGGCCCTCCTATATGGCACTTCACCCACACTTTGGCTATGGCCAGAGTCAACAGGAACTGAAGCTGCATTAACCACACTACCCTGATCAAGTGTCTCACCCTCCACCTGTCCAATATCAGAGGGCTCACTGGAATGGGTTTGAGTAGACCTACAGGCTGTGTCTGATGGAATTACAAGAGATGGCTGAATGTCACCTCAGTGTCAAATTCAACCTCTGCACCCCCAATTGTGCCTGTGTTTGGCCACCATCATCATCAGAGTCTGCCGATACTCTGACATCAGGTGGTAAGAGTCCTACACTTCCACTGTCAGGATCACCTGTGATAATAAGCAACAAATACAGGAAAGAAATTAATAGCTACACTACTGTAATGTAATATATGCTAACAAACAAACACTGGTGGCATTATCAGAGATGGTATAACAATACAGACATAGTCCTGACACCCACCTCACACATACGGATAAATGCATATTTCTGTCAAATGCTCATCAGTACTGAAATAAAAATGTTTAACTTACCATGTACAGATGACTCCACACTTGCTATGGAGGACATTCATGGTAGAATTTAAGCAAATATAAGGGCACTATCATCACAATAACAGTAACAAAAAGGGAAAAAAATTGGCCTTTATATGTCCATTAACAATACATTTAACTGAAACTTGGATGACATGTCTACCCCAAGCCCATATGTAATTAACCAGAATGCATTGTTAATTGTATCAGTCAATAAACAGTTAACCCAAAAAAATTAATTAAATCAACTTAACTATTGCTTTCACTATTTTACTATACAAGAAATATTTAAAATTTGAAAGCTCCTCCTTGGACACACTTGTCCTCCCTGAAACAGAAGTAGCAACATAATTCACATGCTGTTGTGCACTTTCCACCCAGCTCTCTGGATCCCTGACAGTGGACAATAACTCTTCATTTGGAGTCAGTGGTAGCTCTGTAGCAGCCCCCCTCTGGTAGCCAGCTGTCCACGGGCCACTGCAGCTGCTCTCCTCTGGACCAATGAAATCATGTCATTGGCCTTATGATACACCTGATCATATGTCCTGCTGTGTCCCCCCAAAAGCATTTACATTGTTCACTATCTGGTTCCAAATTTGCATTCTTCCAGATATATCCTACGTCCTCTCTCAAAAAGAAAGGCACCATGCTGCCAAAATGCTTGGATGATCACTTTGTTCTTTGAGTCACTGAAGGGGGGGGGGGGATTGGGATGCTTGGGTGCCATGGTCCTAGGTGACGTAAAACAGAAAAGAATACTATACAAAAATATCACATAAATAAAATTCTTGCTTAGATACAACACATATTATTAGTTTTTTTTCAATATTACCCATTGGAGAAACAAAAAACTTCAGTTATTCAAATATAAAAAAGGTTATGTGGTTCTAACATATCACAGTCATACACAAACCAAGGTTTGATCCAAAGCAAGGACTAACAATAGCAAAGCAAACCTCTGTAAAAACGTGCTGGTTATGCCAACACAGATATGGATCTTCTCTCTACTTACCCCAAACTGTCCCAAAAATAGGTGTACACATTTACCACAAAACAGTCATTGTATGTACTTTCCAGTCAGCTCTACCTGTGCCCAGCACTCCACTCAAGGTGTCTAGGGGTGTCCTAGAAGACAAACACCCATGTCATTGACAGTATAGGGCATTTACATTTCACTGAAATAACACAGAAAGTTGTAGCAGTAACACTTGTGATGGAAGTTAATAAGGCTGTGTATCTGAGAAAGTAAAATGCCCTGACAAAAATGCCTATTCTATCAGTAAACTTCTAAAAAGTGAATACAGATGAAAGTTGCATTTGCAATGCATGTATGTATATATATATATATATATATAGAGAGAGAAAGAGAAAGAGAGAGATAGAAATGTTCTTCCTTGTGACATGTGAGCAAATCTAGTATATAAATAAAAAAATGATATTATCTCTTCTTTAAGAGGAACCTGAGTGACTGGATGGAAAACAGAAAATATACCCCTGGGATCCTACCTGTGTCCCTGCTGGACAGGGGAAACAGGTGTTGACTTTGAGGGAACATGGGTGAAATTCTTGGCTAGGCTTATAAGAGCCTCTGGGATAATAGTCTAGTATCATCCTATGAACCTATGAACCTATATCTTGTCAAGATCAGTAGTCGTCTGTGCAGATAAATCCATAATAATAGCAATATTCTTCTGTGTTATCCACATACACATCTCTCCTCACCTTCAGGTTTCCTAGCTACATGGTTCCCTTTTAATAGTGTAGGTTCAGGTCTGTGAGCACGGTGAAGATGTAAATGCAGATTCAAGAAAATTCACACCGGGGCTCACTCCAGTGGCTCTACTCAACAGAGGCACTATGAACTAAGGGTGGGTGGCATGATGCCAGGGTAATCCTATGGGCTAGGCTTGTAAAGGGTCCAGGGCCATTAGCCTAGTATACACCTATGAACCTATGAGGTGTGAATTCATCAGAATTGCTGAATCCCAAATTCTTGGCTCTGTGTAGCACATGTAAACATAGTGCAGACACTCCTGCAGTGGTTGTTGCTAATGGACTGCAACTGTGAATGATTACTGGTAGGGAGAAGGAAAACACAACAACAATTCAGACTCCCTTACTTCCACTGTGTGTGTCAGCTGGGTAAACATACAAAGTGTAGAGGTAATTGTATCAAGTTTTTAAATGTAAGTAAGCAGCACACATTTCTCAGTTTCTGTTCAGTAATATCTAAACTCCCCTGTATTCGTTGAAAACTGCATATGGTTGGGATTTACTGTTCTCATACATTTAAGGACAATGAAACAAATGCCTTACAGATTGCATGTCTCAGATTACTGCTCAAACAACAGAAACATGAACACCATGCAAAGAGAGGACAGAGCTGCATTTCTGCAAAACAATAGTCATAAATGGTTGTGTGATCACTCAATGCACTACAATCTGAAATTAACACATGTACAAACAACTTAGAAGTGTACAAGTGCCATGCCTTTTGCTAACACTGTGGATGATTTTGGATTTGCATGTATGCACAATGATTTTCATTCCTGCGGCAAAGCTGTTTCTGTAGCAAAGAGGGATAAGACACCCATACTGTGCTTTGTTGGTTCATTGGTGTGAGAGTTCAAATCCAGGTTTGTGTAAACATCTTTCATGTGTACTAACATTTTTTTGTATGTTGTTTATTTCATATAATTTTTTTATTTGTTTTTTGTTTTAATACCAGTGTTTGTGCAGCTTAGCGTAAACACAGAAAATGGCAATATACAAACAATGACATGTAATGTACTTCTATGATAACCAATACACAAACTACACCTCTGAACCATGTGTGGCTGTGGCACATCTGCTAAAAAGGTGATCCACACAGTATATACTGTCTAAAAAGCAAAGAAAACTCCAGTATATACTGTCTGTAGATCAGGATTCAAGTCCCACATTTGTTTTTTATGGATGAAGCCTAATAAACCCTGTTCACAAAGATAAAACAGGGTGAGCTTTGTTGCATTTACACATTGCTTAATGTCATGCAAACCTAGACTAATGGCCCACAGCTGAAGCAGACAGAACACCTGCAGACATTCTCAATTTCAAAAATGATACATTGTTGCATCTTTTATTTTCCATCATACAAACCTACTAAATGGCATTGAGGGGTGGCTAGTAACTTTCCCCAACATCTGCTAGTCTAGAATACCAGCCTAGAGGAAGCAGACAGTAGACAATTTCAAGATGAATACATTGTATCTCCTTTTTTGCCGTGGTGGGGAAAAACTGTTCCTGCTCTCCATTCTGCAGGAACAAAGCCTGTGGTTAGGCTATGGTTGAAAAGGGTACTTAATGGTGATGCTTGTTCATGTTTTAGCTTGTTTAGAGGACAGCCTGGGATGCCGTCTGGTTCAATAGAGCCTGTGTTTTTGCCTTGGGCAAGGCTTTAATGACCTGCTCTTCAGATAGGGTGGGGGAGGATTTGGGCAAGGTTTGTGATAAGTTTGGAGGGGATAAGAGAGTAAAATGTTTGCCAAACCTATCCGCTAGCAGGTTTGCTATCTCTGCAGCATCAGTGTGTGTGAGACCATTAGTCACAAATTCAGCACATGCTTGGGTCCTACCTTTTAAAAGGCCTTATAGTTACTCTTGGCTGTACTTGCTAAGTTTTTCTCAAAGATGCCCTTAGAGGATTTGACATGTTGTCTTATTTGCCTGCTGTGGCTAAGAAGGGTGCTTTTTCATTGTTGGGGGCCTCACCTTAATTTTTTTGGACAGCAACTTTTTGCACTTGTTGTAAATTTTTTTGATGCTGGATGTCCACTATGGTGGCTTGTTTTTATTTGGGGCTCTGGCTTTGATTCTTGATGGAAAAGCTAAGTCTATAAACTTGTGCAAGTGATTGTGCAGGGCTTTAGTGTAAGCTTTGGTGTAGTTACCACTTCCAACTAGGGGTGGGGCTTGGAATGCATTTATACATTCCCCTAGGAGGGTATGGTTTGCCTTGGTGAAATTCTTTAGTCTGACTTTGCCCTTTGTAAGTTCTGGTGTTAGCACCAGCTCAAAGGTGACTGATCTGTGGTCAGATTTAAATAATGAGGGTCCAACAGCTGTGGCAGTGCATCTGTTTGCCATGTTAGTAAAGACCAGATCTAGTATGTTTGTTCTACTTGTCAGGGTATGAACAATTTGTTCCAGGAAATTTAAGTTAACAGAGTCAAGGAACATTTGCACAACTGAGTTAGGGCTAGAGTAGGTTTCCCAGTTGATGGTCAGATAATTGAAGTCACCATAACCAGAGTGTTTGGGAATATTTGGATTGAGTCCAGTTTGGTCAAGTAGGCTTCATGCATGTCATGACTCATGGAGGGGCATCTATAACTGTCTTTGACTTGAATGGGGGCCTTACCCACAGTTACCTGAGCTTGGAGTAACTCCATGGAGTTGTGCTGTCTAACCAGACAGGAAGTGAATTTATCTCTAATACAGATAGTAACACTGCCTACTTTGGTTATCACGCATTCATTTTGCGTCTGAAGGTGTGGAAGGCATTGCAGCCTTGAAAGGCTAGGGTACCCTCTGAGGCCTTGAACCAGGTTTCTATGACTGCACAGATATATATATATCTTCCAGTGATAGAAGTACTTCCAGGGCGTGCAGTTTTTGGTTTAAGCTCCTAGAGTTTGGCAGCATAACCCTTATTTTGTTATGATTGTCAGGTTTCACATTGGTAAGTTTGTTTTTCAGACCTTGCCTAAAAAAGGCACAATGGGGTTGGCAAGAGCCTTTGTCAGCAGCTGAAAGCCTAGTGGTGCCAGGAGCAAACTGTCTCAGGCTGACATAAACTGGATCCCATTTGAATGACACCAAAAACTAAGCCAATTATTGAAATCAATTACTTTTTCTTTATACAGTGACATCATTCTAAGTGAGGGTAATATGCTGCTCAAGGCTAGGGACATACCTGCTTGAGACACATACTCAGAGAGCAATCATGTCTCTCTTCATATCGTCCAGTGAGGTATGTCTCAGGTCATTCACTCCAACATGGACTATTACAGACTCATAATGGTACTTGTTGTTGAGAGACCTGAGTGCAAATCTGATCTGACAAATCCTGGCACCGGACATGCAGCTGACCATGACTTTCTCCTTGTACAATCTGGTGAGTTGGACATCCATGTGTCTCACTATGGAGTCTCCAATGACAAGAAAATTAGTTTTTTGAGTGTTATGCTTTATGGGTTTGGTAGGTGAGACACTGGTGTTACTATGTGTCATGGGTGCTGTGTTAGTTATTGCAGTCTTGTATTTTGGAGGTCTCTGGTGTTTCAGTAAGTTTTTTGAGAGAACCTCCAATGTCAATTTTTGTGTTTGATATGTACTATGTGTGTGAGTAATGTACTATGTGCATGAGTAGCAGTGCATGAGTTGACATCCTCTTTAGTGTTACTGTTTTGAGTGTGAGAGAGCAGGGATTCAAGATTCTTGATGTAGATACATCTCTCATATGTTGTACTAGAGTGAGTTATTAGTATAGGGTTGTCAGTGTACATGGGGCAATTGCTACACTGCCTCAGAAGACTCAAGTCAACAAGGATGGCAGGAGAAACAAGGGTAGTTCAACTGTCCATAATGCTAGGTTGAAGAACTGTTATCACAAAAGGGGAGCTTTTCAGGACTGATCAAGGAAGTGCTCAGTAGATGGATATTTGTGCCATTTTTTTTTTGCTGGTAGTTTAATAGGTCACAGTTCACTAGCAGTATTTCTTAGATTGTAAAAGTGCTAAGGGTGAGGGCTATACTAATGTCCTACAGCTGTATCTAAGGGAAAATTTGTTGAATTTATCTATCTGGCTATGGTGCACAATTGTGAGGCAATGTGCGGTGGTGCATGATGCACAAACAAATGCAGGGCTGAATTACCAGAATTTAAAACCTTAAAAAAATTAAAAAGATTCAAAAGGACAAATGAAGATGCTTATTCCAAGCCTTAGACCAGCCACCCTTCACCAGACAGGTTCCAATTAGCACACTTCTCTCACCAGAGTGCAGAAGGACCCATTCCCATCAAAGATGGCCTACAAAATGTGTTCATAACAAACAGCCACTACAAACAGTCTGAGATGCAGCAAACCTGCCTCTGGACTATGCTACAGTTACTAGCTACACTAGCTAAGGTGGGAAATACTAGAGAAATGTTTAACACAGCAGACAAATAGCAATGCAACACTAACAAACATTTTAAACAGCAGAAAAACAGCAATGAGACTCTAAAGAATGTTTTAAACAGTAAATGAATCAGTTATTTAAACTCTGCTTTGTGGGAAAACCAGAACAAGCAGAACAGGTACTTTGCAACAGTAAAAAGTACCAGCAAATACTTAACAAACTGAAAACAGCAATTAAATATTATTTAACAGGCACAGTATGGCAGACAAATGCAGTACAACAGTGCAGTTTAATACACAGTATTAAAATACAGTCTTAAAGTAGGCGGCAGACAGTAAAAAGTGTAGCAAATAGTATAATCAAGCAGAAAAACAGGCAACTTATGATTTTGGCAAGCTCAGAAGCCTCTAGCCATCGGTTTACAATCACTTTGACGAATTGCAGGGAATCAAGATGCACATGTCCGAATTGCAGTTTGCAAATGTGCATAAAAACAAGCCAAAAATGATTGACTCCACAACCACAAATGCTAGTGTGCATTCGCTGTTGTGAAATCAATATTCTGCATGGAGATCACACTAAAGTAGGGATCGGGAAATGTACCCATTTTCTCACTATAGTGCGATCTCAGAGTTTGTATATATGATTAGCAGAGGGTGTGGGGGGGTGCAGGGAGGCTTACCCCCCCCCCCGAAAAACATTAGTTGGACATGTTTGGCCAGTAAGGTATTCTGGGTAATGTTGACTATGTTGAAAATCGACTTTTCGACATTACCTGTTTCAGCTTTGTGCATTTCCAATGTTTGTAATTTCAGGTTTATTTGATAAGTAAGTCATTACTCGATGGAATACCTTTCAAAGTTTTGATAGTAAACCCTAGTCATCTGGTATCTCAGGTCAGAGTTGTGGCTGGTAGCCCACCTCAGTTCAGCTTGGTACTTTCAAGGTGCTGTCCCTTTTGTTCTTTCCCCTGCTTGCCCCCCCCCCCCATTTCACCCCTTTCCTACCTCATTTTAACATCTTTAATCTGGTCAAAAAATAGAATTACACACAACACACAAGTAAAAAAAAACACAATTTAGCTCTTCACTTTTTGGCCTTTGTATTTGCATAGAGCTTGGCATCGCACATCAATGCCAAACAACAGTGAACATCTCTTCAATGCAATGCCGATTAAACATGCTGTGCTAAAGTAACACACAGTGAATGTAGAGTAAAGAATTATTTCATTGCAGCATAAATAAATATATATATATATATATATATATATATATATATATATATATATATATATATATATATATATATATATACCTGGATTCAAACTCTATATCATCTGGGCTGCAAAAGAAATCTGTCAATGTATTTATACCTACTGCCAGAGTCAGCTAGTCATCAGGTGTGTTTCTTACACTCAGTACTATACACACTGCTGACTGCCATGTCTTTCTGCTTAATGTGTTTGCATGGACGTAAGCAAACAAATAAAACTCTCATATTTTTATCAGTGAAGCAGAGGCTTGTGTTTGCTTGATGCTTAACTACGCCAAATGGGGAAAGCAATATAAATGTGTCTCACATGCGAACACTTTGCCATCCATTGGGCAAAACATCTTCTTGTTGCACTATGGAAAGTGCACAATAACCTGTATTACTCATGTTTACTGCCCATTTAGTCTTCATCCCATGAAAGTACATGTAAAACACAAACAACGGGAAAACATTTTTTAAGGAAAGAACACATATTTACACTGTAGACATGTACTATCTGCACCCATACACTTGAAACATGGACTCTCAGTACTTCTTCGCAAATATATCAACTACACTACAGAAGTAAACAAAAATGCTTTATTATATACCATGGAAATCTTTTATAATGACAATATACATTCAGATTTCCCAATACTTGTAGTAACGTGTACAGCTGTTTGCATATAGTTTGCAAAGCTGTCTTTTTAAGGTATACATGCACATTGGAACACAACAGCAAATGCTATACTTTGCATACTCATCAATCTGGTAACATGCAGATTTTTAATTATCTTGAGAGTTATACATGGCTAGCTATCCATTTCAGACAGGTCTCCCAACATCTTCTGTCAAACATCCAGTGAAGATGTCAACCACTATACATTGTCCTGTAACCTTTTAAAAGTCAGACTTGTACTGTGGTGCTTGCATTAAGTATTGAATTCGCTAGTCTTTGTACTTAGGTAGCGGTTCTAATCTCTAGTCAGAAGACCATAACTGTTTATCCTGCAGCCATCACTGCAATCTCAGAAAGTACAAATATTACAACAGTTGTATATACCTACACATCCATTTCATTCAGGCCTCCCAACATCTTCTCTCAAAATACAGTGATGATGTCATCCACTATAAATTGTGCTACAGCCTTGTAAAAGTCAGACTTGTGCCATGGTGCTTGTGTTAAGTACTGTGTTTACTAGTCTGTGTACTTAGTTAAGTCGGGGTTCTAATCTCACTGCAGTCAACTGTGTGTGTGTGTGTGTGTGTGTGTGTGTGTGTGTGTGTGTGTGTGCGTGTGTGTGTGTGTGTGTGTGTGTGTGTGTGTGTGTGCGCGCGCACTTGGTTGATATTTGATAGAGCATTTTACACCAGCATGTGGGATACTGCTATTACCATCTTCCTCTGACCAGACTCTGCTGATGTCATCAGCTATAAAGTATTCTCTGACACTATAAAGGCTAGAATTCTGCTTTGGCACTTGTGTTTAGTACTGTGCTCTGTAAATAGGTAATTTTCAAATAATATGTGAGTCCACAGCTATGTCCAACATTCCTCCGAACATCTGCTTGTAGCAATCAATGATTATCTCATCCTGTGTAACATGGATTCTGACAGTATTCAAGACAAACCTGTGCAGTGGCAGTAACATTAACTACTGTGTTTGCAATCTACTTTAACTATACATATAGGTGTTCCAATCTGACAGCAAGCTACTTGCATGTCTATACATACAACCGTCACTTATGAGGCAATTTTACACAGGGATGTGACTCCACATCCCTGTCCTACAGTGCCCACAACATGTTCTCCTCAACATACAATGTTGTTATCATATTCCATAAAGTGCAATGTGACAGTTTTATAGTTAGACATATGTAGTGTTCCTACTGTGACATTGCATGGCATTTATATTCGATGCCTACAAAGGTGTAATGTTCATATGAGTCCCAGTGTACTGTTGTGTGTCTGGTTGCTGGTACATTATGGTCATTAAGTGATGTTTGCAATAACTCTTCATTTCACTACCACTTGGGGTATCTTTCACGTAGCCAAATGTATCTTCCTTTGTCCTCTGGTCACATTACATCCTTCCTGCAGAGGACTGATGCATGTTCTCATGTCAAATATGCATACACACATCATGAATCAGGGTCCTTCCATAAGCCTAAGAAGACATCCCCAGACCACTTTATGTGTGATTGCTAATTCTGTCATGGTGTGGTGCACATGTCCCATAAGGACAGTGGCAGAATGTAATGCAATCCAACAAATACACACATATGTACAATAGTCTTACTATCTTCCATAATATATATATATAGGCATTTTTACTTTCATATTATAATAATGCTTAGTATTTCATGTGATGTTGGCCATCAGCCTAATAGTGTCCTATAACCCTATGATCAGTTGACATGTCAATGTTGCTGTCATTGACATGCTATATTGAGGTGTGGATGTACAGTACGGATACAAAAGGGTATTATAATCTGTGATGCGAGCTAATGTACTGATGGCTATTGCTGCCATTGCATTACATACTCCTTCTATAGCAGCTGTAGTAATAGGGCATCTATATTATATCAAAAATTTAGAATGTCGAATGCCTAAATGTCAACACCTAAATGTTGAATGCTGAAAACAGTGAACAGCCAATTATGCAAACTTTTTCCCCATGAAAAAAATTTGCTTGGCCAAAAAAAAAACAAAAAAACTTTAAAACCCTAACCAAGTGGGGGGCTTCACCCCCACACTGGGGTGCTGTGCCCCCCACACACTCCCTAACTAAATATACCAACTCTGAGATCATTCTACATTGGGATAAAGGGAAAATCCCCGATGATGGCTAAGCAAATTTTTCCCTGGGAAAAAAATTTGCGTAATTAGATGTTTGTGGTTTTCAGCATTCGACATTTAGGTGTCGACATTTAGGCATTCCACAATCTAAATGTTCAACAACATGATAGGATCCCATAATATGCCCCTTGAGAACTGTTGACATAGATTCATAGGAGGTTACTAGACTAGCATCCCTGGAGCCCTTACAAGCCTAGCCATGTTCATCGCAAGTATCCCCAGTTGTCCTTATTAGGTAGATGTAATTTGCAGAATGAGTCTATGGTCAATACCAGCTACCCCTGTCCATGAGGGACATGGGTGCCACCCCCAGGGTGAATTTGCAGTCTCACATCCATTTGTCTAGGTTGTGCTTGAATATGGTCAGTGACGAACTCTGCTTCATATGATTTAGAAGTTTATACCAGTGGAGTGACAGTCTCCGCGAGATATATCTGTCTCTCAAGCATATTCTGTTAATGTTACAGGCTAGGTAAAGATCACTAGAGTGAGTGACTCCTGTGCCATTATATTTGGGGATGTGCAGCCTTTCCATCAGGGCAGGGTCAGAGACTGCCCTGTAGGCCAGGCACCAGTCATGTCTCCACAGCCTACACAATACAGTGTACAGTGACAGTGCTTTCAGTCTATCCACATATGTCCTGCCATGGTTTAGAGGCCCTGTATTTTCTTGGTGAGAAACCCCTGTTGTCTCTTCAGTTGCTGCAGGTGTCTGGTGAGGTACATGCTAAAGGGAGCATTGTACTCTATTAGTGGTCTGATGAGGGTTGAGTAAGGTGGTGTTATAACATCCTCAGACCTGGATGCAATGCCCGTACTTATGAGGTGCACAATGTAGAAGGCTTCTCTTACCACTGTGGAAACTTGGTGGTTAAAGTTCAGATTGCTATCTACCTGTGTTCCCGGGTCTCGCAACACTGCGTTTGAGCTTGGTGGGGGTGTTGCCAATACTGTAATTAGCGGGTCATTTCACTTTGCCAAAGGCAATAATAATGGCACTTTTTTGCATTTAGTTGTATAGTGTGGCATTGGCACCAATCATTTGTCTGTGTTAGCCCGTCCTGTAATATGTTAACATCATTCGGGGACTCAATGACTGCACCCAATTTGCAATCACCAACAAATCTGGAAAACCAAAGGCCTTCTGCTTTAGTCTGGACTTCCAAGAAATAGATTCCAAACAGTAAAGGGACCAACACAGATCCCTGTGGTACACAACTGGTGGTGGCTCTACTGGTAGTGGTTAAGTCACCAACTTTGACAGTATGCGTTCTGTCGGTGAGCCAATTGGCTATGCATCTAGTGACATAAGAGTTAATCCCCAGCTGGGAGAGTTTCTCAATGACACCCAAGTGGGGGGTTGTCTCAAAAGCCTTGGCTAGGTCAAGCTAGGCAGTATGCATTGCCTTACCTTCATCCAGGTCTTTCGTGATTTTTCTTAAAAAAGTCTACTAGGTTTAATAAGCATGATTTATCCTTAATGAAGCCAAATCAGGTTGGGTCTAGAGTTTGAATGTCACCTATGTCCTTGTTGATAAGGTCCATAAGGATTCTTTCCATGGCTTTGCAGAGGAGCTTGGTTAGACTTATGGGTCTATAGTTCCAGGCTTGGTTGATAGCCCCCCTTTATGCAATGGGATTACTGTTGCTGTTTTCCACTCTGCTGGGTCAAACCTCAGGCCATGGTTGAAGAGGACAATAAGTGGGTCCACTAGGTCTTGTTTTAGATTGCTTAGTAAGCAACCTGGGTTGTTATCTGGTAGCACTGAGGGCACATTATTAGCCTTGGAGAGTGCAGATATGACCTGATCTGTAAATATACTAGATAGAGGACTAGGGCCAGGTATGCTTTGAGGTATGGCTGGTGTGGCCGGGGGGGGGGGGTGAAGTTTATGCCAAATCTGTGAGCTATCAGGTTGGCAGTTTCCTCCAGTGCAGCATCATGTTTAGACTCTTAACATTAAGCAGCAGAACCTTGAGTTTGCCTCCAGTGAATTTTTTACATTGAAACTTTTGTTGCTTTGACATTGCCTAAAAAAGGTACTATAGAGGAGGCTTTCTTGCCAATACAATAAATGCGTTCATAAATTCACTGCTGCAAATATCTTTCAGTCTTTCGAGCGTAAAGCACATCACAAGAGCAGCACTTAGCAACAGAGACAATGCTAAACAATCGGAAAACCCCAAACAACCAACAGACACAACATAATCAGAAACTGTGACGTTGAATCCTCATAAGTTTGATGGCATTGTCTGCATGCCCCACATTTAAACCTAGCAGGTTGTCAAGGAGTTTTACTAGTCTTATTATCACTGTTGTGTTCAAACCTTTATTTCAAGTTCAAACTTCTTTTTAACACAAATTTGGAGGTAAAGATTAAACTAGTGGCTACCATAAAGATCTTAACCAAATTCCATTTTTTTACTAAAGTATCTTGAATAGCCTTATTATCGGGTCTATATTATGATATTGCATGCTCAGAGGAGTGAACAACACATAATTGACCCCATGTAAGTGAAAGCTTACAACGTCAAAATCTCAGAACAGCAATTTTTTTCCAAGGGAAAAAAAATAGCTGTTCCGAAACAAAAAAAAAAACTGTAAAACATTACATAATGTGGGGGGTGACTCCCGACATGGGGGGCTGTGCCCCCCACAACCCCCTACTTAAATATACCAACTCAGAGATCGCACTACAGTGCTGAAAAGACAAAGTAGCGAAAGCGGCCAAACGAATTCTAAAAGCCGCTTCACTATTTTGCCTTTTCGCACTTTTCAGTTCAACAAAGATGCAGTCGACAACCTGCATCTGTGACAGCATAATAGGGAGCCTTATTATCTATAGAAAACATCAAAACCATAATAAGTATGTGATTACTGCAGTTTTTCTGTCAGCTGTTAACCAAAGGTTTCTAAATAAAAAGGGTAAATATCTCAGACCTGCCTATAAAAACTTAATTGAAATGCTATTCAAATAAGTCTTGGGGTAACCCCTATCCAGGAATATGTTTTAACATATCCATTTTTTAAAAAAAACATACAGTCATCAGAAACCATATAAGGCACACAAACTGTCTGTTAAGGAGGTTATACTTTAACCATAATGCATGGTTATTTTTAAAAATAAATATGTGTTTGAAGAAGTTAATTTGCTATATGCTATAGAACAATAAGACCTGTTAATGTCATCTTTGAAAATAGTGGCATCCAAATAATGAATGCTAGGATCAGAAAAATTAAAAGAAAATCTCAAGAAGTTAGTAATATTATTCAAGAATTCAAAAAAAAATGTGATTTTGTGGCTAAAACCTGATCCATAAAATGAACAGGTCATCCTGGTACCTCTAGCAGAGCTTCAAGCAAGTTTTAAAAGAAATTTAAAAAACAAGCTCAGATTCCCAATATCATAAAATGCTAGAGTTTCATCTTTGTCTTTATTTACCCTGTATAATGGGTTATTCTTTAACTTAGCATGGGACAAGGGAAATTGACAGTCCAACTTGATTTACCAAGGATGGCCTGAACCTCTTGTTCCATGGCTTCGGCATACTGGCTAAAGCCTTTGCTGCCTCCATAGTGCTTTTTAGGAAGAGTCCAGCTAATGAACAACCCAACATAGCAGATATCAATGTAGTCATTTACAACCCTAAATCAGGCCATAGCTTTTTTCAACACCATAAGTCTGAACAACAAATTGCCTGATCTTGAAGCTCTCCTGCAACTTGAACACATAGAAACGTGTGTAGTTACTGAGACTTTATTTCAGAATAAAGATAACAGTCCATCTCCACCTGGGTTTTATGTCTACCATGCAGTCAGGCCTAATTGGCACTGAGGTGGCACTTCCATACTGGTGAAGGCCCACATTACCTCTACACAGAGTTCCAGACCTCGACAAACTGAACTCATTGAACTCAACCTACCCTGAACAGGACAAACAGCCCCATTATAGCCTATTACAGGATACTGTCCATGTCCCCTAATGATACACTCTCCAAATCTTTTGGATTTCTAATACCATGACGGGAATGGACTCCATTCCTAAGTCAAAGTATGATTAAAGTTTTTGAAAATAGTATTGTTTCAATCTTTGATGTCAGCCCAAAGTGCTCTTTGCAACACCCGCAATGTGCCCAGTAATGGCTCCTGCAATTCGTACGTGTATCAGTAACATATCTAAGTACAATTGTAGATTCTTTTTTATAAGACCCATTGCTTTTACTGCTTTTGGAACTCTCTGGACATCTTTCTTCCACATTGCTGTCATTTCTGCCTGAAAATCTTGATATTTTATGACTTTGTGTCTCTCTGTACCCAATGCACTAGTCACTGGGTGTAGCAATTTCAGTGATCAATGCTACTTTTGTCATCTTTTCATGGACCACTATATCTGGTTTTCTCGCATCTATCTTTTGAACTGTTGGTAATGGGTGACCCCCTGTGATGTAGACTTCATCATTTTCTATGATGCTTTGTGGTTCATGTTTCCAGTGTTTTTCAGCCACTTCAATAACATAATGTTTGCACAATACTCACTGCAACAGTCTTGCCACATTATTATGCCTTTCAGTATACAATCCTTCTGCCATTAGTATGTCACAACCAGCAACAAGTTGTACGACTGTTTCACAAAACCTACATTTGTTTGTTTCTCCCACATGTTCAATAGACTTTGTAAACCAATGTGTACACAGCCCATTATCTTGAGCTGCCAGTATTAACCTTTCATCTTTTGGTTTGAATTCGCCTCTCCTTAACCATTCCTGCATTCGATCCTGATCAACATGAGATTCTTCCAGAAGTTTTCTATACTTGCAACTATATTTATGCACTTTCCATATGCCTTGCCTTCTCATCTGATCCTTCACCTTATATTCTTTCTTTTGTTTTTTGGCACATTCAGTTGCTGCCTGATTTTTATCTACTTCTGGTTTGATTTACATTCCTGCTTGATGCCAATATGCTTCTGCTAGACTAAGCAGGGAAGTCATCTTAGATTTATTCTCCTTATGTTTCAAAACCTTCACTTTGGGTCTTGTGAGGTCAGCAGATATGTATGCAGTCCTATGACTGCAGATTTATGCATGTAATCAGTTTCAAGGAGGCCCACACCTCTTCTGGAATGGGGAATATATACTCTTGGTATGCACTGATTTTTATAAATCATTTGGTGAGCATGAAGCATCGTTCTTGTTTTCCTGTCTAATCTATCCAACACGTTTTGGGGCCAGTCATTCACTCAAAAACTGTAAGTTGGGACAGGAAGAGCAAATTGGTTTATAGCTTGAATTTTGTTCCTAGATGTCAACACTGTTTTCACTGTTTTAAGTCTTCTAAAATATTCCTTAGTAAGTTTTATTTGCATTAGTTCAGTTTTATTGCTGATCCTTCATCAATTCCCAAATATGTATACACTCCCTCTTGCTCAAGTTCTTTTATATCACATACGTGTCCCAAACAAGTCTATATTATATTCTCGAAAGCCGACAATGTAGAATCTGACATTGTCGATATGAGAATATCGAACGCTCAGAATCTCGAGCATATAAAAGGAAATTTCTGTATGGGGAGATTTCAATGTACTGCAATGTAGTGCGGTCTTGGAGTTGGTATATTTAAGTAATGGGGGGTGTAGGTGGGCCTGCCCCCCTGCTTAAACCCATTAGGGTACTTTTTTCTTTTTTTTTTTTTTTTGTTTGAAGACATCGACCATATGGTGTTGCATATGTTGTTCGATGTTTTCAAACATCAATCTTATAATATAGACCCTCCCAAACTGATGTTTTCTTGGTGCTGCAGTTTTCCTTCTTTAAAGGTTGCTTTTGTACATTTATCAAGACCAAATGACATTCTTATATCATCTGAAAAAGTTTTGACTACTTGCAGTTGTGCTTTCAGTTCCTTATCTGATGAGCTATAGAGTTTTAAATCATCAGCAAAGAGAAGATGAGAGGTCTTTACACTTTGCTGTTTTCTAGGAGCCAAATTATAGCCATGGCCTAATCTGTAACATATTTGTATATATTTCTGATTATAAACTGTATTCTTCGTAGGCTTGAAACGTGAGGCTAACTTGTATGTTAATATAATATGTGCATATACTGTAACATGCTTGTCTTTATCTTGTATAACCACAATAGAAAAAGCACACCAAATATTCTTCACCACAAAATTGGATCCAATTCAGTGTAATACAAGGATTTATTCTGAAGTACTTAGTCAAGCATAAATGGTAAATTCTCTCTCTCACAAACACAAAAAAAATATTTTAGCACTGAAAACGAAACTTTTTACTTATAAAAATTTTTTTCCAAATTCATTTCAATTCACTTTTATACTAAAATAAAACACACCCACTCAACCATTCAATTAATAAATAAAGAAACAGTATTACATATAACAAAACATTCAATACTAACCATACAATATAAAACACATAATCAATTACACTAAGCTTTTCCATGAACAATCATGATTTAGCCCTATAGGGCTCAATGTATTAAATTTTAAAATCAAACAAATTTCCTTTTTTCTTAATATATATATATTTAATGTGTTGTTCACTCAAATATTCACTACTTTTTATACTATCTAACACTGTTACTGTCAATCCCTCTGGATTACCATTATGATATTTATTAAAATGCAATGCTATAGGACTGTTTTGTTTATTATTTTTTATATCTCTAACATGCTCTTTTATTCTACAGGCAAATGCTCTCTTAGTTAGTAGTTAGTATTGAATGTTTTGTTATATGTAATACTGTTTCTTTATTTATTAATTGAATGATTGAGCGGGTGTGTTTTATTTTTGTATAAAAGTGAGTTTGAATGAATTTGGAAAAAAATTTTACTCTGTTAAAGGCAAGTTTGCCGAGGCACTAGATAATTTATTTTGTGTTTCATGAAGAGAGAATTTACTCTGCATTTTATGTTTGACTAAGTACTTCAGAATAAAACCTTGTATTACACTGCTTGTCTTTATCTGTTTGTAAGTTTGGAGCTTTTCTCCCCGGGCCTCCGCTGAAAATGGACATGTATCCAGTTGGACTATCCTGGTCAACAAATGTAAAATAAAATAAATAATAAATAAATAATCTGTTAAGTAGATAGCTTAAAGGGTTAAGGGTGAGACAGAATAGCAGCAGTGACAGGGAGTCACCCTGGAATATCCCCCTTTCAATATTTATCCCTGGAATAATAATCTGTCCTTTATCGTGGCTTAATTGTGAAGTGGTTTGCCACTGTTTCATGGTCACTGTAAGGTAATTGGTCAGTGTAGGGTGTATTTTATACATTTTTAAGCACTCTTTTATCCATGAATGTGGGATACCTTCAAATGCTTTTTTGTACTCTATCTATACCATACTTAGATTCTTCCCCTTTTTACAGTTCTCCACTATGACTTTACTTAACAACAAATGATCCTTTGTTCAATATGACTTTCTTTTATTACCCTTTTGTTCTATTGCCATGATTGAGTTTTCTTCTAAATGACTATAAACTCTGTCAGCATCAATTCCAGTGTATAGTTTATATGTTGTCAGGAGGCAAGTTATCGGTCTGTAATTTTTAGGATAACTTGCAGGTTCACTCTTAAGTAGGAGCATTGTTTTTTCTGCTGTTAACCAGGTTGGTGTCTGAACGGGGTGCACATATAAATAGTTCTTACTCATAGCAAAATCTCTGTGCAGAGATGTTAATACTTTTAGTCAGAAGTTAGGTGCTGCATCTGGGACTGGGGTTTTCCAATTGGAGGATTTTCTTAACTTTATCTAAATCTCTCTGGCAGTTATTTCATCCCATTTCTTATCCTGTACCTTTGAACTTCTTATTCTATCCATTTAGCATATTTGTTATGTTCTACAGGATCTTCCTAGATTGTTCTTCAAAATGTATCTATTTCTTTTTTTTTTTTTTGGGTGATCTTTCAATTCCTTTTATCATGTTTCCCAATTCTCTATAGAACTTTTTAGGGTCATCAATAAATTGCTTATTTTGTACTTTTTGTATATATTTATCTGTGTATCTTCTAAGTTTTTCTGCCTGTGCTGAAATTTTTAGTTTATTATTTGCAATAGTGCAAGATAGATCCTATTCCATTATAATACTGTGCATTGCTTTTATCACATCTATCTTTGAGTATTTTTGCTGATCTGTTCCCTCATCTACACTCTTCTAACAGTGATACTTTTTGTCTTAATTGCTTTATAGTTTTATCTATTCAATAATTCCATGATAGTATTCGATTTCTCCCCTTCCTTTCCCTTACTACCCTGTGTTCTTGTGGTAGAATTTTATCTGTTATTAATCTGGCTGCACGGTAATATATCCTGTTTACTTCTGTTATATCACATGGATCTCTATGGACAGTCCTAATTACTGTATTCATTTGTTTTATCAAATTTTTGATTTTTGGGGTTTTATTGACTTTCTGCAGTCTATTTCTTTCATTAATCTTAATATGTCTACCTATCTCTATTAAATCAAGTGACTCTTCTCTTAACTCATTTCCTTCAAAACTAGGGGCACATTTTTTGTTCTCCATTTCCTGTGGGCATACTATAGAAAGTTCTGTGGCATCTTCCTGTGGCACATTCTCTTCAATTTCATCCTGTGCCATCCATTGTTCTGTCATATGGGAACTCACTGGTCTATCACCCTTCAACATTTGACTGTGTCAGAGTTGCCACAGTTTCCTGTTCCTTCCCTTGCTGTCCAGCTTCAAGGAACATTTATACTGGTTTTCTGTGGAAGACTCCAAAATATCTTCATATTGCAATTGCCCAGTTGCTTCCTGTTCCACTGGTTTCTCCTTAATTTGGATGTCTATTGCTCTATCCTGCTATGGTGCTTTCTGAGTTAGATTTTCTGCACTGAATCCTTCACTTTGTAGGTATACCATAACCTCAGTTTCTATTTCTGTAACTTCTCCATTACTAATCTCCTTTTCTACTGTTCCTCTTTGTCTTCTTATATTTTGTGTTGTAAAGCTTTCCTTTTCTGGGTTCCTTTGCCTGTATTTCTCTTCAAATAACTGTGGTGCTCTTTTTGTATTAATTCATTTTTGCTTTTTCCTTTGCATAAATATAATACCATATTAAATCTAGTTTTCTTTCCCATGTCCATGTTTCTTGTTCAGATGTCTCTTGATCTCCCTGTTTCTTCTTACTTTGGGGACTCATTCTATCATGCTGTGATGTAACCTGTGTTAGACCTTCTACACTGAATCCTTCACTTCGCAAGCATTCCATAACATCAGCTTCTGTTTTTTAACTTCTACTTTACTAATCTTCTTTTCTACATTTCCTCTTTGTGATATTATTTTTTATTGTGAAAATTTCCATATCTGGATGCCTTTGCCTGTATTTCTCTTCAAATATCTTTGGGGCTGCCTTTTTTGTATGGATTAATTTGGCTTTTAACTTTGCATAAATATTGCACCATATCAAATCTCTCTTTCTTTCCCATGTCCATATTTCTTTTTTATACTTTTCAGAAATCTCTAGGTTTTGTTGTTTATATTTATGCACTTCCTCAGATGCTATATATGTTTTTCACAAATCTATTGTATTAACGAACACACTTTTTTATTTGAGGCTTATGACAGTTTTTCTTCTGGAAGTATTTTTCCTTCCTCTAATTTCTCTCTGAATCTTTTTTTATATCTTGTGTCTGGAAATTCTGGGCTTCTTGCATAATAGTAACAATACATCATTTCTTTCTTATCCTCAATAGTCCACTCTATTGTCTTTATGGCTCTTATTTGGCCTATCAGTTTTTGTGATTTTTGTGGATTGCTACTTCTTTCTAAAATGGGGGGGATTCTCCCCCTGGGTCTGGCCTAGCTCTATTGTAGGATTGTTTCCTTATTTTGGGGATTCTACGCTCTCATTTTTTCCAGTCCTAGCACCAGTGTGCCTACCAGGATTGGGCACTTTTTTTATTCTGGGTCTTGTGCACCCAGCTTTTTTTTTTTTTTTGACCTACTTCTGTCCATGATACATAATATATATATACAGTATATATATCAATGTCGTCTTGGTGAGATTTTTTAAGAAACAGGGTCCACCTCATGAAGGTACTCGCTAAGACTTGAGGATGAATTCAATTTCAGCAATACTAGTCTCCTTTGCTTGGTGACTTATCATCTCTCCATTCATTCCCCAATGACTATGTAAGTTTCCTAATTGTACTTGAGGAACTGCCTATTGCCAGAAATGGCTTTATAATGGGAAATTTCAATTACTTCTCAATAAACTGAAGCACTTATAACTCCAAAGTTGGGTATGACCAGGAATTCCTAGACATGGTAAATAAAACAAATCCCTGGAACAGATAGTTCATAGGTTCATAGGTGTTTACTAGGCTAATGACCACAAGGGCCTTTTTAAGCCTAGCCATGCATCTCAAATCTCTGACAAGTTCTGATACCCTTGATAAGTGTAAGCAGGGGCTTGGGAGATGAACCATTTACAGGTTCCCTGTGTCCATTGGAGACATAGGTGCCAAACCAGGGATGAATTTCCTGTTCTCCATTCAACTGTCCAAGTTGCACTTAAATTGGGTTATGGAGGAACTCTGCTTCATATGGACATGGAGCCTGTTCCATAGATGGAGTAGTCTCTGGGATACCTACATGTCTTTCCAGCAGGTCCTATTTATATCACATGCAAGGTTTAACTCATTACATCCAAGTGACTCCTCCAGGTTCATCAGCAGTTAACTCCCACTGATGCCTCTAGGCGTCAAATATTGCTCATTCATATTTGTATCAATAATTCCAAATCCATGCTATGTACGAGATTTTAAAATATTTCATCTTGAAGCTTACACAATAGTAAACTCAACTGCATTAATATTTGACCTCTGCCTACTGCAGGTAAAGAGACATTAATGGTTGTTTTCATGATATTAATTTATAAAATATAATTTTCATTTTTTTCTAAATATCTCAACAACCAAGTAACACAGATAGAACTCCTTAGCCACATATGAAAGCTCTCCGCTAGATAAATAAAATGCTGCTGACAGCATGTGTGTACCTTTAGTAGTTGCTGAGATATTCTACGTTGTTTACAAAATATTACAAATATAACAGATACAGTGTTTACTGTGAATTATAAAATTCAGTCTAAGATCTAAAGAATACTACCACTATAAAAACAGTTTGTGGTGAAAGGTTTGCCATTTATTCTTCTTTCATATCCCCTATGGCTCCAGAGATATGAACATTTGTTTGAAATGTGAGGATACAATTTGATTCTGTCAAAAGGCTTAAGCTCCTCCCACCAGAAGTTACAGTGCAAACTTCCTGAGCTTCATTGGAGTGAATGAGTTAAATTTTTAGAATGGGTAATTCTGGTGCTGTTTGATTTGTGCGTATAAAGGAGTTCCATCAGAGTGGGGTCTGTCAATGCCCTGTATGCCAGGCATAGATCTCCCCTCAAAAGCCTGTAGGAGACAGAATACAGGGATAGGGCCTTGAAGCGGTCTGCATAGGAAATTTTACTTATGTCCTGTATTCTTTTAGTGAGGAACCTCTGTGGACATTCTAATTGTTGGATATGCCTGGTTAGGTACATACCAAAGGGGGCATTATACTCAATGATAGGTCTGATGAATGCCGAATACAGTGGAACAATGACTTCCTTGGACTTAGATGCCATAGCTTTGTTTATAAGTTGCACAACATAGAATGATTTCCTCACCACTGTAGATACGGGCTGGTCAAAGGCTAGATTACTATCTATGTGTGTCCCTAAGTCCCTGACTACTGAGTCAACTCTAGAGTCCACTTTAGATGATCAAACTACCACTTACCCAACTTTCTAAATGCCGAGATGAAAGCGCTGAAAGTTCACTTAAATGAACACTTGCATCACTTGCATCATAGATGAAAAACTCCAGGTAAGAAACCACTTGGCCACCATGGTGAACTTTGCCCCTTTCCCCACTTTAGTACAATTTCAGAGTTTGTATATTTAGTAAGGGGGTGTGGAGGACACAACCCCCTCCCCACATTGGTAGGTTTAATGTGGCTCGGTTTTTGTGTTTTGTTGTGGTGCAGCCAAGTGGTTACTTATCTAGAGATTTTTGTTGGTAATGCAAGTGTTCATTTAAGTGATCTTTTGGCACTTTCATCTTGGCATTTAGAAAGTCGGGTAAGTAGTATTTTGATCATCTAAAGTGGAGCCCATCTCTCAGGGGTGTGTTGTCAATATGATAGTTACCAGGGGTGAATGACTTCCCAAATGATACTATTATGCATTTATTGGCATTTTGTTTTAGTCCATGGCTCTGATACCAGTTGTTTGCCTGTGTCAGCCTCTCCTGGAGAACATTTGTGTCAGTGTGGGATTCAATGACAGCTCCTAATTTGCAATCATCTGCAAATTTAGTCAGCTAGAGACCAGTGACATTGTCCTTGACTTCAGATAAGTAAATGCCAAAAAGGAGCAGCCCAAGGACTGATCCGTGAGGGACTGCACTTGTGACTGGCCACTTTGTAGTCGTGGATTCCACAATTCTCTCTACCTGGGTCCTGCCTGTGAGCCAGTTGACTATCCATCGGGTGACATACGAGTTTGCACTTAACCTCTTGAGTTTGTCAACAATGCCCAAGTGGGGTATTATGTCAAATGGCTTGGCCAGGTCAAGGTAGGCAGTGTGAACCATTTTTCCCTCATCCATTGCTTTGGTTACCTTCTCAAAGATGTCCACCAGGTTGAGTAGGCATGATCTGCCCTTGACAAAAACAAACTGGGTTGGGTCTAGTGTCTGGAGGTTTACTATATCTCTGCTGATCATCTCCATGATAATTATTTCCATGGCTTTGCATATAAGACTAGTGAGACCTATGCATCTGTAGTTTCCAGGTTCTGTAGATGGCCCACCTTTGTGCAGAGGGATGACTGTTACTGTTCTCCATTCATGAGGCATGAAGCCTATTTAGAGTCTACAGTTAAATAATAATTCCAGAGGCCCTGTTAGGACATGTTTCATGGTATTAAGAAGGCATCCTGGGATCTGGGATATTGTCTGGGCCCACTGATGCAGTGTTCTTGGTCTCAGAGAGAGCATTAGCAAACAAACTATCAGTCATTATATTCCTGACCTAGTTAATATAGCCACTACATTTACCACTCCTCTTCTTTCTCCATACTTGGTTAAGTCTGCCTATAAACATGTAACCTACTCTAGCAAAAACTCTAAATCCCAGGAATCAAAAATTCTGAATTGAAGGATTTTAAAGAAACAAACCTCTTTAAAATTCAGGATGAGCTATCCAAATTCACTTGCAACATCACCAGACTTAGAAAGTAGAAAGTAAGAAATAATACCAAGCAATGTTCTCAGTTAATTCAAAATGACACCACCAACTCAGACCCAGTAGATGCAACAAAAATTCTAGAACTCACACATAGAAAATCAAATCTGGACTCCTGTTTAACCAGTCCAGTGTGTGTGTGTGTGTGTGTGTGTGTGTGTGTGTGTGTGTGTGTGTGTGTGTGTGTGTGAAATGCCCCAGTTAACTGTAACTGGTGGCTAGAGAGATTCAGGTTCAACCCCTCAACCTTGTGTACATGTAGCAAGAACCTGAATTCCCTACCCACCACCATTTGTGAAGAGCATTCTGATGTTTTGCCTCATATTTTTGTTATGTTCTGTTCCTCAGAAAATTGTGTTTTTTCTAGATTTTCACACAGTTAAATTTCAAACTACAGCTGTGGTGATGCAGTGGTTAGCATCGTTGCCTCATAGCAACAGGATCTCTGGTTTGATTCTCAGCTGGAGTGCCTTCTGTGTGGAATCTGCATGTCCTCCCTGTGGTTGATGTGTACTTTAAAGACATCCAGGGAGGTATGCACATGTGTGGGTGTGCCTTCTTTGAAGGTTGCATGCCAGGCTGGCAACTCAACACTGTAGAAATTCACTGCCAATCATGAGTGGACAGGAGTTCTGCTGTTATGACCCCTAACTGGAAATAGCTGAAAGACTTTATTCTTCAGAAAGTACATGGTAACACAAAACATTTTATTCTAGCAATTTATTAAGTTTATAAAATCAATATTTGTAATTTTCCATATTTTGTGGGCTGTATTCCCCCATTATTGGGTTTGTGCAGGTTTTTAGTGCTAAGAGTTTGAGCGCTATGATGAGAACTGAATTCACTGAACATGTTTGGGGGGTGTATTCCCCCATTATTGGCTTTGTCCAGGTGCTAAGAGGTTGAGAGCTATGGTGAAAACTGAATTCACTAAATGATAGCTATTAAGTTTCAGTCTTCCTGCCCTTCAAGAAGCAGCTGACTTGGCATAGGGGTATGTTCCTCTGACTGTAGTGCACAGGGTCCTGGGTTCAAGATGTGGCAGTGAAATGCATGGCAGTAACATAACATTTTATTCTAGCAATTTCCCAGGTTATACAAGCAATGTTTAAAATGTGTCCCTGGTTTTTGGACTTTTGTCCACCCCCCATAAATTTTGGCTTTTTACAGATTTCTTGTGCTCATGTGCTGGAAGTTGAGAGATACTGTTGTCTGTCAATTGGATTTTACAAGGAGCTAAGAGCTTCAGAGGAATATAAATTTAGTGCTGCTTATGCCGAATCTGCTTGCATTCTTAATAGCACAGCAGGTAGTGTTCTTGCTTTTGATGCAGAAGGCTGTGGGTTCTACTCCCACAGTATGTAGATGCACTGCTGATATTGTACTGTGTTGTACTTTTAAAGGGGGTGGATGCTGCAGTCCTGAGAATGTCCTCTTTGGCAGAGATACCTAGTAACTATCAACCTGTTTTCAGTTTGCCATCCATTCCCTATTGCAATATTACTAGCTTATCATTTTTTGAATGCAACATGGGCAATTTATTCCTCAAATGCAACACTTTATTTGTAGATGAAACAATTAAATATAAAGTTGTTTGCTAGCAGCAACCTCTTCATTAGTTACAGATCTCTTTAATGTGGAATTATTTAGATGACTTTTACTTCTGCAGAGATTGTGCATATTTACTGATACTCGTGGATTGTAGAAGTTTGATTAGACACTTATGATGGAAATGTTCTGAACTGGGCAGTTTTATCATTATTGGTGCATGCATTTTGTTTCATTGTTTACTGGAAAAATGTTCAAAACAATAAATTGAAAATGCCCTCTAACAACTGTACTGTATTATACAAGGAATATAATTTAATACAATCGGGAAGGTGTATCAAAGAACACATGTATGTTTCATGTGCAATGATTTGAAAACAGCCCAAAGTTAATCTTTATCTGCCACTAGCCAGATGTATTTTCTTTGAATGTGGGTTTCAATGCTGTTTCAATGAATGTGAGTTTCAAGGCCAAAGAAGTTTTAATGCTAAGTCTATTTTCATTTTGAGACTGCCTTGCTTTGTTTAGCAGATGTCTATTAATGTTTGTGCTGTAAAATGTAAAATAAAACTTTTTAAATGAAATCCAAATCATCGTAGGAGTAAAGCAGTATGCACATTACAGTTTTTATGGTAAATGGGGTGAAATAGCCAAGTAATGGGACACTGGAATGGCTGCAGGGGGGAGGCCCCATTTGACCATGATTTTGTGAGGGGGGGAAGGGCAGCAAACTCAAAGACAGCCTGGCCTGAACTATACCTCTCAACTGTCCAGATTTTCCCAGAATTGATAGATTTTTCCTTCTTATTTTTGGTTTGTTCCTCATAAAATTTGTGGTTTTCTGGCAAATCATTTAGGAATGAAGTCACTAAATAATGACAGACATTGAGTTTCAGACTTCATACCTTTGAGAATAATGCATGCTAAAGTAAGACCTGTTATTCTATCAACTGTCTAAGTTTATACAACAGCAATTTTTAGTACTGTCTGTATGTTCCCCCAGTATATTTGGGATTGTCCATATTTCCTGCATTAAGAGGTTGAGAGGTGCATGCAAATAAATTGCTTTATAGAATTAGATATATCCAAACCTCTCAACTGTCCCCGACTTGGGCTCAAAATGTTGCTCTCCCCCTAATAATCCCTCTGCAAAATGGCAATTTTCGAAGAAAATGTGGAGGGTTTACAATTAAGAAATTTTTGCATCACATTTTTGGTCTGTTTTTCATAAAATTATGTTTTTCTGGAAAATTAGTGGCAAATCATTAAAGACTGAAGTTAGAAAATAATGACAGACATTTGAGTTTCAGATTTCATACCCTTCAGAAATTTCATACTAATGCAAGCCCTACTGTTCTATTATCTTTCTAAGTTTATAACAGTAATATTTTAAAAATTATCCTTATTTTTGGGCCTTTGTCCCACTTCTATTTATGGCTTTGTCCAGATTTCTTGTTCTGAGGTTGAGAGGTATGGCAGATGTGTCAGGGCCATCACCGTCAACCAGAGACATTTCAAATTGTGACATGCTTGTTGCAACCCACTCTTCCATGTAGTGACTCTGGATGTCTCCAAGCAAGGCAAGGAGCAGTAATGCAGTGTAAGTGTGCAGAGTATCCCCCCATCCAAGGTAGAAACAAGTACGACAGTAGCTTTTCATCTGTCTTTGATTTTGCAGAATGTTCTGGTTTTCTGTCATATTTTTATACTGTTGATTTATGTTTCGTATTATTCAGAAAATGCATGTTGTTGCACTGCCTGTTGCTCTGTGTTTAAGTAGCAATGCTTTAATGACCATCAGGTAAGCTTGTCTGAGATTGTAAGATGCAAGTAAGCTTTAGTAAGCATACTGCTAAAGAATTACCAACATTGAAAGTCTTTTTGTTGTTGCCATGCAGAGAATATTTACATAACTAGATAACATATAAGCCTTAGGTATTGAAATGCACGACAGTATTTGTAATAAAGGACAGGATTACAGTATTTTCAAAAGCTCACTACATTTGTTGGAGACTTGCAGTCACCTTTGCGGGCTTTACCAGTAAACTAAACAGAATGCCAATCTATCATGTGTGGTCCACAACCGGTGCAGTAATCCTTTAAGCAATTTAGCTTGAGCTTGTTTCTTGCTTGCTGTTCATTTTTTACTTTGATCATGATTTTCCCATGAAACAAGTAAATAGTTGTTGTCAGGCAGCAGGTCTTTTTTGGATAAGAAACATTTTTACAAGTGGGGGTATCACAGAGATTGCTACTTTCATCATGTTACTTGGTACTTTTATAAAGCTGAATATAATTTATAATTGGAACTGCAGTTCAAGAAGTGGCTTGAGTTGAGTGCTTGCTTGTTTTTTTATACTTTATTTTGACTGGCATTCATGTAATGTATTTAAAAAGTAATTTATTTTTTCATGCCTCACAACCTTTTTGTTTCCATCTAGATATTAAGTAGGCTGTCAGGTAGCCAATGCATTGAAATATTTTTTTCTTCTACACTTTATGTTGTCTTGATTGGACTCTCATAATGCCAGTTTGGCTCCCAGGGCAGCATACTTAATTAAAGTCCCAGTTTTTGTGGCTTTGAGCTTAGCCCCACCCCTTTCTAGTTGGCCACACCCCTTCCCATTGGCCCCACCCATTCAACTGTCTCCTGCAGCCCCCCTTTGATTTGAAGTCACCAGCCACTACTGATTTAATATATTGTATAGATTTTCAATCCACTCTGAAGCAAGTTATGTACTTGTTTTTAATGACAGTAATTTAGGCAGTTATAAAAATAATATGGCCTGAAAAAAGTTACTATGATTCTGAGTGATGCAAAGAAAAAATGCACTCTGTACTGTACAAAGTGTATGTCTGGTTTACCCTTGATCTGGTTAGCATTTACTTCTTTATTAATTGTAAGGACGGCATTTATGGCTATCTGATGACAGACTGCTGACATCCATCTCCACTGGATAGACTCATTTGTTGTTTATTATCATTTGTCTGTATACTTATTTGGCTTATTGTCAAGAGAGAATGGTAACTAGGAGGTCTCCAGTTTGATAATTAATGGTGGTAGCAGTTTATTGCCATGAGGCAAGACAGAAGGCTGTAGTCTGAAGAATATTAACAGTCTTCTTTAGAAATTAATGTGTGCATCTATATGTGTGTGTGTGTGAGTGTGTGTGTGTGTGTGTGTGTGTGTGTGTGTGTGTGTGTGTGTGTGTGTGTGTGTTTGCATGTGTGTGTAAATGAAAGAGTTTATTTAAACTACAGATACAGTGGGCAAGTGAGCACTATAATGCACTGAAACTCAGAGAGTGTGGTATCAAAGAGGTCCAAGGAGCTAGAAAGGATTCTACTTTCTAGGCCATTAAATGTGAAGCCTATGCTTGGGTGTGGATGTTGAAAGCCCATACCCAGGGTAGTAGTGCACATTTCCTGCATTTTCTTAAGGTCAGGCTACACTTAATTAATTATTTAATGATTCATATTTGTGTGACTTATTTCTACCTTAACCTGTTGAGACCAGTGGTTTAACTTGAGACACCATATCCATGGCAGCCAATCATAATAGGCAGCAGCAGTAGGAATCAAACTATATCATACCATTAGCCAACTCCCCCTTTACAGCTTCATTAACTACCAATCTTTCAATTAGCACAACCAGCTTGTCACTACTATTAGAGTTACTCTTCAAAGCCCATTCATGTAAATTACTTGGGAGTGCCCTTTTGAATTTTTCAACTGTTAAAATTTCTGCCCTTTTGCTTTTCCTACACAATTCTGGTTCTAACCATAAGTTTAAACCATGTTTTAAATTAACCACTTAAGCTTGTACCATTTTATTGATGTTAAACATACAATTATAAAATATTGTAGTTTGTGCTTCAGAAGATGCACCAGCTTTAGCAAGCAGTTAATTTTACAGTTTGTTATACTCTAAAACATTTGTACCTTCCATGTGTATATAAGTGCATTTCCTGTTAATTTGGAATACAAGGCTAGAGTCCAGTCAGCCTGTGGCCAATTTTCCTGGGTAAAACAATAAGGAATACCTCAGTGTTATCATCCTTGCTGCGTATTTTAGTAGTGGAGAGGATTTAGAGTGACCAGCACTGATGTTATTTAATTGTACCTGTTCCTGGAGGCCGACCATATATTATCAGTAGTGTTCCTTCAAAGCTTATCTTGGACTGCATCAGGATTGAGCTGTTCTGCACTACAGTTTCCATACATTTTTCAGTTTTGATAAGCCAGACTGGAAAGTTGGAAAGTATGACTGAATCAAAATTACAATTTGGTACAGTGACCAAATTCTGCTCACCTGAAAAAAAATCCCTAATCTAGAACACATCACAAACATAGTGTGTGCACAAGTTCAAGTTCAGTGCACTCTTACTGAGAGTGAAGCATAAAGGTAAAATGAAAAATGTGTATTTTTGTAGCATGAAAAGTCCTTTAAACAAAATCCTGTTAGTAACCTCAGACAGACTTCAAGTAATCATTTAAATCGATTCTTGTGTCTTACTGTTGTTCCTTGCTCTCTTCCAGTATAGTATCCAGTTAGTATCTTGAAGAGTCAATACTCTTAGCCACAATTCTCCTTGCCAAAGAGAGACAAATGTCTCTTCTAGTTGACTTTCTGGTTGGTAATCACCAGGAGTCCATACTCTTTGCCATAATACTCCCTCTCCATTTAAAGGGGCAAAGTTTTCTACCATGTTATTCTAAACTCTTCCTTTTAACTACACTTTTTACAAGTGTTACAAATCAGTCTGTGCTGTATGCCATCTGCTGATGCATTCAGTTCATTGTCTGGTATGTATTCCCACCTCAAATAGCACTGTAAGCTTTATATATTTACATTAATTTTTCTTGTAACTTTCAAACTCTCCTCTAATATTTCCATTCTTTTCTCAATATGTTGCTATTATTGAGCAGTTCACTTATCTAGATTTTTCATATTATATTTTAATGTTGTGCCATACATTTTAAATAACTTTTTTTTAAACAAGAAACATCTTTATTAGATTATCTAGGCAATCATTTATTTAAATAAATGAAAACAAACCATATTGACATATCTTTAGTTGCAAACATTATACATCACTTTTAATCTATCCAGTCATTGTCAAACATTGCCTAGCTTATTCCACTCCTGCCTTCTTTTAAACCTTGTTCCTCCTCCAAAACATTATTATATTGCATTGCTCCCTCAATTCCTGTTTTTTTTTCTATGTCATTTGATCCTACCCTTTTCTAAAGATCCTATTTCCAGTTGTTTTATCTCTGTTACTATTGTCACTATTTCTAGTACAGTTGGTTTAGACTTTGTGTTCCGTTTTCTATTAATTGCTTTTTGGCAGCCACTATAATTATACACAGTAAGGCCTTACTATGTCTAGTCAAGTCCGATTCTGCATCATTTCCTTAATTACACCAATTTGTTCACCCACTATTTCTGGTAGAGTAGTCTGCAGAGAATTTTTAAAGTCTGTCAACTCACTACACTCCCAGACAGGGTCTATATCAGAAAACCGATTGGAAAAATAATGAACGGCAAAACAGCGAAAAGACCGGACCTCAAAGTGCTCTTTGCCAGAAAGTGGAACATTGAAGATTGGAATATTTGCCCTTTCCTCACTGTTGTGCAATCTCAGAGTTGGTATATATATTTATTGGGGGGTGGGGGGCACAGCCCCACACAATAGCAAGTTCGAGGTCCGGTCTTTTCGCAGTTTTGCCGTTCAATGTTTTTTCCATTCAGTCTTCTGATATAGACCCTCCCAGACAATATATCCACAATTAATTATTTCTTGCCCATCATACCTCCAATATTTGCACTTTACCTGAGGAACCATTCTTTGGAGTCTAGTTGAGGTACATATATTTTAAATAACTTTTGTAATAGTTTTTAATCACTTATTTGAGTGCTTCAGAAAACTGAGATACATGTCACAGTTCATATTCTCTACAAAGTCCTTATAATTATCCTTAAGCTTTGCTTTGCATTTGTAATGTTGGAGCTTTTCTCCCCATGCCTCTGAAAAGGTGTCTTATTAGCACAGGCAGACTTTTCCATTAATCAAATACAAATAAAAAATATATACCACATTTTATGGTGTGTAAACATCTGCTCAAACAATATATTAACAACATTATAACACATTGGACAGCATTTTTATAATAAAACACCATATTCATAGCAAAAACATTTCTTATAGGAAAAAAAAACATTATAGCTTTCCTTTACTAACTATGTCACACATCTCAAAGCTGGTTGTGGAATATATAGCAGGTTTTGTTTATGTGGCTCTTCATTATGAAGACGTTATTTGTATGAAAGGTTAAACCTTTTTATGATTTTTGTGTTTCTTACTATGCCAGGTTTATAAGTCTACAGTTCTAGTTGGTTCTTCGTCTGCTCTGTTTGATTCATACCATCTGCAGCTCAATATCTGCAGCGTCTGAGAATTATAAAGTAATTTATGTGAGTTAACACCTCAGATCATTCATAATTTCTAAAGTCTCTTTCTATTAACTGCAGATTTTTACTAAACTATTTGAAAACATTGACCACATTCAAATATTTTACACTGCCATCTGGATTCTTTAAACAAGAATGTATTGAATGCCTTATTCTTTTTGTATTGTTATATATATATATTACCTCAAGTACTTAAAACCTAAAACCACCTATATGTATAGCTCTACATATTATTACAGACAACACTTACTTCAGTATTATGTATGTTTTAAATATAGCTTTTACTTTCCAATGTGAAATCATGAATGACTATGTGCGGTTATAAAAAGGATTTTTGCAGTTTACAGAGATGCTGTTTGAAAGCACAATATATTTAGTAAACTGTTTAAACCAGCCAGAACATACAACTCCTACGGTGAAATAGGGTTCTTTATTGGTATCAGATATTCCAGCACTGGCCTTTAATACTAGTATTTAACTAGAATGTTAGTCTGATGTTATTTGTTTTATGTATGAATTCTAATTTATGTATGAATTCTAATTTATGCATAAATAATAGTTTACCACATTAAACTAAAGAGACTGAATTATTTTCCAGCAATATCTGCTTTTATTCTATTAATAGTCTGAGAATGGTACATAGCATTTATGATTTTACTTGCATCATTCACTTTGTTGATAGTTTATCTTTGTCTAACATCTGCTGCTTTCTCAGTTAAGTAGCATTTAATAGTGTTTTGTCTACTGAAAATATAGCGCATTCATAATTTTCAAAACATCATCATTTCATAACTCCTTTCTATTGCACTCACTTTCACTTCATCAGCATTATTTATTGATGTTGTGATATAACAAAAAATATGTAAATTATATAGGTTTCAGAATTTTGAGCTTTTGGCTTTATAATCTCGGGATTCTGAAATTCGATATTTCAGAATTCCAAGGTTATAAAGTGTTTTTATATATATATATATATATATATATATATATATATATATATTGTTGTTGGGTTGACTGTGCACCTACACTGGCACACATAATTCTGTCATGGAAACATCGAAAGCACAAAAGCCAACACTTTCTGCACATGTTCCAGGGATTACCCAGGAGTGGAGCAAACCAAGTACCACACACCATGCTAATTATATGTACTAACTACAAGATTGTATAAGCAACAGGAAAAGGGAAAATTCCCCTACTCTGGAATTGTCAGGCTCGCATACCTGTCAACAACCTGTGTATGTCAATCAAATGGTGTCAAATATCAGGTGTCGATGTAGGTGCACAGTCAATCCAGTGCCTTACACACACACACACACACACACACACACACACATATATATATATATATATATATATATATATATATATATATATATATCATCTTCTTTTGGCTGTTCCCATTAAGGGTCGCCACAACAGATCACCTGTTTCCATTTCTTCCTGTCCTCTGCATCTTGCTCTGTCACACCAACCACCTGCATATCCTCTCTCACCACATCCATAAACATTATCTTAGGCCTTCCTCATTTCCTGTTACCTAACATCTTTTTCCCAATATACTCAGCATCCCTCCTCAGCACATGTACAAACCAACATAATCTTGCCTCTCTGGCTTTGTCTCCAAACCTTCCAACCTGGGCTGACCCTCTATTATACTTATTCCTAATCCTGTCCACCCTCGTCACACCCAGTGCAAATCTTAACATCTTTAACTCTGCCACATCCAGCTCAACCTCCTGCCTTTTTGTCAATGCCACTGTCTCCAACCCATATAACATAGCTGGTCTCATTACCCTCTTGTAGACCTTCCCTTTCACTCTTACAGATACTCATCTGTCACAAATCACTCCTGACACTCTTCTCCACCCACTCCATCCTGCCTGTACTCTCTTCTTCACCTCTCTTCCACACTCACCGTTACTCTGAACTATTGACCCCAAGTATTTAAACTCATCCACCTTCGCCACCTCTGCTTCTTGCATCCTCACCATTCTTCTATCCTCCCTCTCATTCACACACATATATTCTGTCTTAGTCCTGCTGACCTTCATTCCTCTTCTCTCTATAGCATATCTCCATCTCTGCAGGGTCTCCTCCATCTGTTCCCTACTCTCACTACAGATCACAATGTCATCATACATATAGATAGATAGATAGATAGATAGATAGATAGATAGATAGATAGATAGATAGATAGAGAAATATATGAGGGATGCAGCCTTTTGGTCGAATGTTTGGAATGTCAAATGTATTGAAATGCTGGCACAAATGATCAGAGAGTCATATTATTGCAGAATACAAGCATTACTTAATGGATTCTTGCAGTACAGAGGAGATTTGGAATTTGCCCTTTCCCCACTGTTGTGCAGTCTTGGAGTTGGTACATAAAAGTAACCCAGGATATGGGGGTTGTAGAAGGGGCTTGCCTCCCTGCAAAAAAATATTTCATTGTTTTGTTTTGTTTTCATTATTTTGACATTCGATCTTTATACATCAATCCAGTTAGGTTTGATTTAATGCCTTTTTGACTAAATGTAACACTCATATATTTTCTATAACTATATATTTACTTACCTTTATGAAACAGCTCTAATATTGACATGAATAATGCTGATACCAAATAATTTGACATTATGCACGTCGACCAACTGCTAAGTATCCACTGAGCATCAATCCTGGCACATGCAAAACCTTAAAACAAAATTAAAAACAAAACATAATAAGTATATATTCTTACTCTGAAATCATACAGTTCTCATAGAAAGGGCAAATTTTCCAACCCTGAGAATTGCCCAATCTGTTACTTTTTTGACAGGTGTCGACCATCTGTTTAGTTAACCAAACTGTGTCATCTAAACAGACGTTGACAAAAGTGCTGTTTGACAAAAGTAACACCATATATATATATATATATATATATATATATATATATATATATAGAGAGAGAGAGAGAGAGAGAGAGAGATTAATTTTTATTACATTCATATGAGGTTACATATTTTATATCTGGTGTATTTATGAGTGAATGTAAATATGACTTTGTCAGTTTTGTCTGATTTGGTGTCAGAGATTTGAAGCTTATCTCAGCAATCAATGGATATAAGAAAAAGAATCAGTTACAGGTGGGAATTCCAGTCCATTGTAGGCTGCATGCACATAGTCCCCTCACACACCACAAGCATAACCTCCTTGTAATTAAGAGCATCACCAATTTATCAACATGTAGACCTTGGGATGTAGGAAGAAACGAGGGTGCCCAGCAAAAATCCACATGAACACAAAGATACATGCAAACTCCACATAGAAGGCACACCAGCTGAGAATCAAACCAGAGTACTAAGGGCTATAAGTCACAATACTAACTACTACATTAGCATGTTCCCCTATAAATTTCAGTTTCTTAATTGTGTCTAAGCTCTTCCCTAAGCCTATTTAAACACAATTTGGACCACTGGATGGGAAAACGCAAATTCACTACCTGGCTTGTTACCTATGGCTCTTATGGACAGGGGCAGTTTGTAAATGGCTCAAGGCACATGCATATGCTAAGACCATTCTTCCTTATGGGCATTGATAACTGGGGAAATTGGCGTATGAATTATTGGGCTTAAAAAAATATACAGGGCCATTAGCCTAGTAAACTTGTATGGATCCTATGATCCTATAATTACCTTTTTCAGCCCTGACTCAGGCCAGAGGGAAGCAAAACCAAAGTCTATACACTAATAAGAAATTATGCAAATGTACAAATATAAACAACTACATGATACTGATAAAGTAATACACAAAAATAAACTATTTGAAGCAATACAAAAAATGTAATTTTCATTAGTGTATAGTACTCTTGATGTCTTTAGTAAATGGAACACCACTTTTTTGACTTCCGCTAACTAAGTACCAATTACTCAATAAATGCCTACACTCATGATCATCTAAACCCTCCTGCACCTACAGTGTGGAGGTAATGTCCCTAGAGCCCCAGTGTCTAAATACACTGCTTCTAAATTTGCACAGACCCAGAGAGTATAATTAGTAACTCATTGTGTGCATTCAAGTCTCCTGCTCTTGGAGACACAAGTGAATATTCAAGTGCAACCAAATGATCCCCAAAACAGCTGAATGTCAACCAAGTAAAGAAAACATTTGTGTTGATGCCATTGACATTAAGCACACTGCATTACAAAAGTGTCCAATTTTATTACTGCATCCAGAGTTGAAGAAAATACTGGGAAATTCATCTACATAAAAGCCATTGATATTATCCTTCTTGTATCTAGATAACACTTTTGTTTAGTAGTTATGCATCACTTATGTTTGCTAATTATTCAAACTATCCTTATTTAAATGTGGTTTTCCTACAAGTGGCTGTCTCCAGTCTTCTCAAGTGCCATGTCCCAATCCTTTTATCCTGATGTTATATTTTCCTGATTGCGCTTCCTGTTATAATGTTCAGTCTACTTGATCACAGTTTAGGTGTCCAGTCTGTTTGCCTTTGCAGTGCATTTCTCCTTTCCTGTGGTTGTGCACTAGTGGAATTAAAATATTTCTTCAGAAGATTATGGTAGTGATGTACCTCTTCAGATAATTGATGATTTACTAAAGAAGCTTCAGATGTACATACCTGTAAAGTTTTTACCAGATGAAGCAAGAAACATGAAAACAACTCTCTAGATTCGGATTTCTGAAATGAACTGAATAATATTTAAATGTGTATTCTATAATCAAATAAATTACACCTTTACTGAACAATGAATTTCTCTGTCAGAACCCCTTACCCTCTTATAAACATTTGTCCAATAGACACTTTCAACAAAAAAGTGATGCAATTATGCAAATTTATATCAGTCAACAGCATCACATTTGAAACTGTTCTACTATAGACAGAATAATATCAACCTACTTCATATGGATGTTCACAGTCTATGAACGCACTCATAGCTGCAACATTACAACTAATAAATAAATCCCAATTGGTAACAGTTTAAAAGCTTGGGACTCACATTACTAACTCCCAAAATCTGGAGACAGAATAGCTGAAGATCTGAACTTGCATATATTAAGTCCAATGTTGCTGTTTCTCAGAATATTCCTTTTTCACAAAGTACAAAATAAAATGCACCAACAATCACCAATATTGCTCCCCTTAACATATTAGCACTTTTGTTCACATATTTATGGTTAACTTTATCAATTAAAAATGCATACCCAAAAGTGAATTTAAATATTAAAAACTTCTGTTCGTGTGATCAGAACTAGCCAATGTCATGTAAGTTTATTATGTCATTTCCTCAAAATGGATGCTAGGAAAATGTCGTTTTTTTAAGGAACTCCAAAAAAACTGAATACAAGGGACTAAAAAGTTATCAGTAACAAAACCCAGACAACAATTGGATGGAAAAGATGGAAAACAGAAGTCCACAGCTTCGATGCCAATATTTTAATAATAAAAACACCAACACATAAACGTCTCACAAATAACACTGCGTTTTCATCCGTTGTGTACATACTTTATCAGATGTGGATGAAAAACATTAACCCAACATTTATACCCGTCTCATTATTCAATTTAAACAGTATAATTAGTAAAATTAGTAATACATTAAATTAAAATAAAGCATGTTAAAATGCTGTTAAAAAGCCATTTAAAAACTTTTATAAAAAACATACTGACAAAATGCATCCTAAAAGTGCATCTGCAAAACCATACATTTCTTTAGTTAAAACAAGTTTAAATAGTTATAAAATTGTTTTTGAATAAAACCTAAAATGCATGGTTAAAAAGTATATTAATATGTGCATATACACTAGGGACGGGAATGCAGTGTTATTTGTGAGGCGTTTATGTGTTGGTGTTTTTATTATTAAAATATTGGCATCAAAGCTGTGGACTGCTGTTTTCCATTTTTCCTGGGCACTTGTGCAGTTTTTTTTAAGCCTGATGCTACACCACTATTCCACAATACTTCCCATTGTGTTTCCCCACAAAGAAGTTCCATTTCACCACCCCCAAGTCATTTCTCATTTTTTCTAAAGGAAAAAGAGAAAGAAAAACTTTTAAACTTTTTCACAAACCATGGAATACTTGAAAAGGGTATTTCTCATACAATTGTTTTTTATAGAAGAACAGTATTCCTGTATCCTTTTAGATAATTTCCACTGGGTTTTGCCCATGTAGAAATTGGGGCAGGAGTTGCATGTGGCTAAATAAACAACATTGCAACAATTACAGTTCAATTTATCAGAACACTGCAATATCCTAGGAAAATTTTCAACCACAGCCTTAAGTGCTTCATGAATGCACTGACAAGATTGATAACAGCCACACTTAACCATGGCCAGGTTAGTCCATTTCACCAAAAGTTTATATTCCAGTTGTGAATCAATAAGGTTTCTGGACTTAAAGATTAAATTAAGATGCATTTCTTTCTTCACTAACCCCAGCCAAAATTCCAAACGTAAAGTCCAGTTCCTGTCCATGATGTGCTGCAAATCATGCAATTCACACAAACAGTGTAATATCAGTGCCTTGGAGACAGAAACCCTAACTTTTATATCCTCTCTTCAAGTTCTTTCCAACTGAGATAAAAGAGAGATTATTCTAATGGCATCAAAAGGGCAGCCACGGTGGTGCAGCGGTTAGCGTTGTCTCTTCACAACAAGAGGTTCTCTGGTTTGATCCTCGGCTGGGGTGCCTTCTGTGTGGAGTCTGCATGTCCTCCCTGTGGTCATGTGGGTTTCCTCTGGGTGCTCCGGTTTCCTCCCAAAGACATGCTGTAGGTGGATTGGACACTCTAAACTGGCCCTAGTCATGAGTGCGTGCGTGTATGTGCCTTCTGTGGAAGGTTGTGCAGCGGGCTGGCAACTCGACACCGTAAAACTCCACTGCCAATCATGAGCGGACAAATTATCCGCTGTGGTGACCCCTAACTAGGAAAAGCTGAAAGAAGAAGAAGAAGATTCTAATGGCATCGAAAAGAAAGATTACTCCTTCTCTATTATACACTGAGATCAGAGAATGCTTATCATTACATTTCTTAGCCTTAACATATTGTCACAAAAAATTAACCTAAATATCTCAAGCAAATTATACCTAAAGCCAACAATGCTTAAGGAAAAGGAAAACAACTAAATACAGCTCCAACAAGTTATTTTAAACACACACACACACACACACACACACACACACACACACACACACACACACACACGCACACACATACAGATAATTAAATAAATGCATACATACAGAAATGCATAGATACCAGATACAAATATGTAGCCAACTACTTGTGCAACTGCATTTGGTAGAATCACAAATTAATGAAACTGTTAGAAATCTCTTTTACTTTAAATCTCATTTGATCAATATACATTTATAAAAATGTAACATTGTTAGAAAGCATTTTGTATTAGGCAAAAATAAGCAGAACTGCAGAAATTTACCTGGATGATTGGGATGAGAGCACCCTGGCCGTACAAGGCCACAATGCCTTTCCCACATTCAGACACCAAAATGAGTGTAAAAGAACTAAAGGTGGAGGTGTATCCATCTTCATTAAATCCAAATACACCTTAAGACTGGTGAAAATGTTCGACTCTCATGATCTACTCCAGGTTCAATTAACTATAGGAGAATACCCTTCCACATCATCGCTAGCTACAGGTCCCCCACCATGAACCAGGAGAAGCACACTGCCTACCTAGACTTGCTAGAGTCACTCAGCATACAGCCAAACACCTTGGTCATGGAAGATTTCAACTACCCTTCCATCAATTGGGCAACTTACATGAGCACAAACACAACTACTAAAAGGTTCTGGGACTTTATTAATTCAAATGCCCTGGAAGAGTTGGTCTGCACCTCCACAAGGGGCTCAAATGTCCTGGACCTAGTGCTCACCAACATAGGGGGTCACTGCACTGCTCCCTGTGTGTTGTCCTCCCTGGTAAGGTCAGAACATAAATCTGTCTCATTTTAAGTAAAGATCAAACCTGACACCCCCACAGGAGTAAAAAAACTGAACATTTTCTCCAAAGCAAACTATTGCCCTAAGCAATGGCCTAAAAAATTTCAAAGACCCTGCGATATAGATAACAATGTCTCCTATGCAGAGGAATATACAATTGCGCTATATAGCCACTTAAACAATTGCACTGACTTGGCTGTACCTAACAGGAACAAAACCAGGTCTTGACAAAAAAAAACACCCTGGTGGACTGTAAGTATGATTAAGTTATACAACAAAAGAAAGAGACTGATATCTTAGAACAGGAAAAAACTTACCCAACAGAGGAAGAATACCCTTCACAGATTGAACAAGCAAATCAGATATATCTTGTTAAGTCCTCTAAAGCTAGATATGAGTCTAAATTAGCATCTCTAGCTAAACACAATTATAAGGCATTCTTTAGCTCTGTCTGAAACCTAAGAGGGAATGCCCAGCTGTGTGCCAAACTTAAAGTGGACAGTACCAATCACACTGAACCTGAGAAAATTGCCAACCTGCTAGCTGACAGATTTGGCAATAACATCACCCCCCTCTCCCCACCTGACATACCCCAAAGCATTCCTGACAGCAGTCCTCTACTAGGTTCTCCAAAGAACAGGTCATACAAGCATTCTCCAAGGCCAAAAACACAGCCTCTGTAGGACCAAATAACATCCCAGGCTGGTTACTAAACAATCTAAAACAAGACCTAGCAGAAACCACTTGGCAATCGCTTTAACCATAGCTTGAGAACTAGCTTTTTCATGGCAGAGTGTAGAACAGCAACAGTAATCCCCTTGTACAAAGGGGGTCCATCAGCTGATACTGGGAACTATTGACCCATAAGTCTAACCAGCCTTATCTGCAAAACTACAGAAAGAATCATCATAGACCTTATCTACAAGGACATAGGCACAGATCTTGCTTATTAAACCTGGTGGACTTCTTTGAAATGTCACCAAAGCCCTGGATGAAGGCAAAATAGTACATATGCCTATCTTGATTTAGCCAAGGCTTTTGACACAATCCCCATTCAGGTATCAAAACACTCCCAGCTGGGGATTAATGCATACATTACTAGATGGGTAGCCAACTGGCTGACCGACAGAATGCACATGGTCAAAGTTGGAGAGTCCACCTCCACCAGTAGACTAGTTACCAGCAGGGTACCTCAAAGATCTGTGCTTGGCCCTCTACTGTTTGGAATTTATTTCTCTGAAGTCCAGACAAAGGTAGATGGCCTGTGGCTTACCAAGTCTGAAGATGACTGTAAACTGGGAGCAAACACAGAGTCCCCCAACGATGTTAACATTTTACAGAAAGGGCTGATGCAGACAAATGATTGGTGGCAAGCTCACAGACTAAAACTTAATACAAAAATGCCTCATTATCCCCTTTGGCATAGAAGTAGCCCCTGCTAATTATGATATAGACAGCACCTCTCTAAGCTAAAACTCAGTTATGTGAGACCTGGGAACACAGGTTGATAGCAATCTAAACTTCGATCACTGTATGCCCATAGTGGTAAGAAAAGCATTCTACGCTGTGCATCTCATAAATAAGGGCATCGCATCCAAGACCAGGGAGGTTATAGTTCCACTGTACTCGACCCTTATCAGTCCACTAATTGAGTAAAATGCTCCCTTCTGTATGTACCTCACCAGACAGCTGCAGCAACTGAATAGACCACAGAGGTTTCTCACCAAGAGAACCCAGGGCCTCCAAAACATGACATACATGGACCGAAAGATTGTCACTACACTCTGTGTGATTTCCCACCACTGGCTCGGTAATCAAGGAGCCTCAATCCCCACCACTGGCAACAATGAGGGATGTACATTGGCAGGATGACAGGTACACACACAGTATTTCCAGATGCAGCTTTCTTCATCAAGTGCAATTTCCCCTTAAGAGCTCACAGAGACCACTGTCAGTCCAGGGCTGGTTTCTCCCTCTTTCTCCAGATCCCCAGGAAGACTCCCCACTGACACAGCTATAGAGTCGAGATCTCAGCTGAGTGGCCAAGCCAAGACCTCCAGCACCCTCTTTGTCCAACCAGTGCTTCGTGTCTCTGCCCAGGTAGCTGACACACACACTCTTTGAGGTTTGATATATACACACAACACACATCCTGAGAAAGGCTGGCACAGGTTTATTAGCTATGCCCCCTTCTGCCCAGACTATAAGGTAGTTATTATTTCCACCAGACACCACTCTATCAGCAACTTTAAGGCCCTTAACAAAGGGTGTCCAGTCTTACTGTGTAATGTTACTATCACTATAAATGGTAGTTTGACCAAGAGCAAGGCTATTAGGAGTGGCCTACACAGTGTCACCAAATAAATATGGAAGTACTCTCAGAGCTTAAATATGTCTAGAAAGACCAGCCACAATGAAAGTTTTAAATATATTTAATAATAAATAATAATATAACAAGATAATACTAAATATACATTTACAGTAACATTAGAGTTCAAAATCACAGGAAATATTTAAAGCAACATTGCAGGACGGTTTTAAATAAATAAAGAAAAATATCTAAGCTTTGCTATATTCCCGACTACATCTAAGAGAATTACCGTACCCTAGAAAACTTAATTAAAGCAGCAAGGCAGATGTGTGGTGAATGGATCCTGATGTTGTCAGGTCAAAGACAGAATACAGAATGCTCAGTCTCATTCTCAGAGACTTCTTAAATTAATATCACAAATATTTCTGCTGGGATAGCGTGCAGAATGACATCATTTCTTCTCGTCTGACTCTCTCCCAGGTAAAACCTTCATTGCTGAAAGCTAGCAGTATTTAACATCTACCTGTGAAAATACATAGAGAAGGGCTTTTCCTCAAATCTGTGCAGCTGTTGGAAGTCATAAAACAATAAAACACTTCCAAGACAATACAGAAAACTTCTCAGCACAGACATTGTGTCTGTTGTTGCACTGAAACTGAAAGATAACATCTTTTTTATGACCCAGCCATAAAGTAATTTAATTTCAGCTATTTTTCTGATGTTTTGCAAGTTAACCTTCTGAATTTCCAGTTTCTCCCTGTTAAAATATATACATTTAAACAGTTACAATAATGTATGTACATTTTTGTTCCATTCCAGTAGGGTACACGCTGGATACATTTCAAACAGCACTTTGTAAAATACCTCTTTGGCACACCTCAACTGGATGGGTGACCACAAATTTATCTCAGGGGTGGCACCTATATCATGGAAAGAGACAGTCGGTGCTGATCTAGAGATGGTCAACAAGGGTACTTGGGTTTTTACATGGCTAGAACCATTAGCCTAGTGACCTCCTTTGAACCTATGAACATGGAGATCAACATTACCTATACAAAATTACTGTTGGTCTTGTTTCCATTTGCTTGCTATTACTGATTCACTGAGGTGGTCTTTTCTCTTTCTCTGCAGTTATGCAAACATTGAGTTAGTATATTCAAGTAAGGAGGTATGAACTGAGGGGGTGGGTGAGACTTGTCAAAGTGCAGTCGAAGCCCCTTCCTCCATCCCAGAGTGGGACGACTAGTCAGAAACCACTCCTTTCCATGTCCCTATCTAGCTTCTCCAGTACCGCAGGCCATTAACTGAGCTCAGATTATCTTGGTTACATTCCAGAATCAGATGTATTTTCCACCAGTTAGTTTCAGTTATACATGATTCTACCAAATGCTGCCCTACCAGTGACATCTAACTTATACATACATATAGTGGCACAATGATGGCTATAGAGGCTGCTCTTTTAAGGCCAAATCAAGACACACAAGCAGGGAGGGCTCCGTGGAAACCATGGTGGAGCTAGCTGATATCAGATTGCAAAAGGGTTACTAGAGCTAGAAATGGCAGATTCCTGAAGCAGAGGGTTACAAGGAGCCTCGAGGAGTGTAAAAGAAACGACGTTCACTGGAAGGGAGTTCTAACAAGGTACTGGAGAAATATATATTATATTGTAAGATGATGTCCTCTTAGCTGAGAAATCATGTTATAAACTGAAGTAGAAGGGCTTGTGCTTTGTTTTATCCAAACAAAGTGAAAATGCTTCTGCAACTAGTATCTGCAACTGCAGACTGTTATCAATCCACCATCTGTATGCTAATTTTTGTAGCTTCCCTGGTTGAAGAAAAGCATATTTTATGTTATCCCTCTAAATGTACCAGAGTTTTGAAATCTATATCATTGTTTATCAGACTGGTTTCCTACTACCATGCTATATCAGAACAGTTAGACTGAGCCAAAAAAACAAAACAAAATAAAACACCAAAATCAAATGAAATATTAGAAATTATTTACTTTTACTTTAGTGTTTAAAAAATCTTATACTTTCATCCTTTAATGCACTAGAACTTCTTCAGAATAGCTAAACAGCGCCTAAAATCGCATTCTTAACTTTAAAATTAATCACATGATGAAATCACGATTGACACTATTACTTTAATATAATAAATATAATAAAAATTAATAAACAACTAAGAAATGAACAACTAACTAAACAGAAATCATGATAATAATTATAAAATAATAATATACAGTCTTTTAAATGTCCTATTTTTAATGTACATTTAATATAGACTGTATCACAGAGACCTGTGATTTGTTAGATGTACCAGCCATTTGCCTAATAATAAGAAATAATGAGAGGATCTTCAAGTTCAGTCTTTGCAGTAAATAATACATGACTATTTAAGCAATAATCCATGACTGGGTGTGGGTATATCAGTCTTTATCCATGGCTGATGTGGTTTAATCACGACGGCAAAGCCCAAGTGATTAAATAAAGCCAACCAT